>NW_023270316.1:66290312-66575583 GCF_011800145.1 Mirounga leonina
AAAAAAAAAAAAAAAAGATTTTAAGGTAAAAGATTTTAAAATTTGTTTCTGATAGGCTTTAACAATGGTTTAATAATAGAGATATTTTATAAATTAAACCAAGTTTCCACTTTTATAGAGAACCAAAAAATTTTTTTTTCTAAGAGACTTTTTAAAAGCAACCAATAGAATGCTGAATGTAGTAAAATGTGGATCCTATGTAATTAAACCCTCGGCAACTCATTATTACCAATAATATCAATTTAGCCTAACTCTGTTACAAATTGTCTCTAGATGTTTCTGTTTTCAAATGGGATGAATTCAAATAGGATGAGTTGGTGAAAAAGTCTAAATTATTGGGTATACGAAATGGAGTTTAAATAATTTTAAGTTTACATTACAAAGCATGCCACTTGAAGTAGGTATTTCTAAAAAATCTCTTCTACAGAGCATAAAGATAATACCTCATTTTAAGCATAATTATAATACCTCAAGTTAAGTTTAAATCCTTAGGTGCTAAAAAATCCCTTTGGTGATCTCTCTTGTTGATTGAAGAAATCCCCTATAGTACTGGTCAACTATAAGTTTTCTTTCTAGTATAATCTTTCTGTTAGTTACTTTTATCATATAAAGTTATGTTGTAACTTTTATCTTAGGCATAATAGCTTCATATGAAATCCTCATGTATTTATTTAACTATGTTTGACCCTTACTAAGTTATATCAATTCACAGACTATTTGCACAACAAATTTTAAAAGCTTTGCACATTTTCTTTTTATCAAGATTAAGTATTTTCTCTGTTTAATCCATCAAGAACATGAATAGTTACGAATGTTATAAACTATGGTAAATTTTAAAACAGATGGCTCACTTATCACACTCAAGTAAATGAAAATTAACCTAATAATAACAAAAGTAATTGTAAGAATAAAAGTGGTTAATAACAAAAATGTATAAACAGTATTCATCAATGGTATTTTCTGAGTGTACAGAGTTTGTAAAATTTTGAGATGGTAAATCACACTTAAACTTGTTAGAGCACTTAAAAATGGGACAAAATAGTCCTATTTATACTTCTTGGTAGACAGCAAGTATTTTCATGTTTTCTATTTATTATACATTTTTTAAAAGACAAATTAGGTTAGTTCTACTGTAGTGTGACAGTTGATGATATTTTTAATGTGAGATGGTCTTTTTTAAACTTTATTTGCAACCCAATGGAGGGCTGGGAACTTAAATGGACATATTGTAGCAGGATTTATTTTAATTTTATTTTTTTAGACAGAAAAGAATAGACTACTAATAAAATAGAGAATGTCATGTAATGAGATTATTAATAAGGCATTTGTTTCAGTTAAATACACAACTATGTGCATATATATATAAATACAAATGCCACATGTATGTGCATATATATTTCATGTATATATGTATATTCACACAGTATACATGAGTGTGTGTATACATATACAAATTATCCATAAAAATATTTAAGTCTGAGTACTCAATTATAATCATATATATTTTTTACACCTTGTGTCTTGGTCACCAAAGTTTGAAAGACCCTGAAAAAGAAACTCACTTTACTCTTGTTTTAGGCTGTATGAGATGGACGTTGGGTAATAACCAGTTATATAAGGTCTTTTAGTCTATTAAGAAGCTGAAAGGTCTAACATACATCATGGGCGAAGAACTGGGTTGATTAAGTGTCACCTACATGATGCTGAAGGATAAAGCAGAACACAGTATTTTTGACTTACAACATGGAGAATTTTAAGTGTTAGTGAAAAAAATGAATTACCAACCACAAAGAGTTACGTCATATCCAGAGTATTTTTGTGTAAGAGGCATTGGTACTGACCATACTCTACTGCAGCCTTGAGGAGTGCTTCAGCGTGAGTGGAGCCAAACGCATTACGAACAAACCGTCTCCTTCGGCGAAGATCATCTTCCCAGTAATCCAAACGCCAGAAATCATGCAGTTGGCTAGGAATGAGAAACAGTCGTCACTATTAATAACAATGTAAAATGGGAAATATATTTTTTTACACAACATTAAAGCTTTATTTCCTTGGTCTCAAAGGAAAATTAAGATGATTTTGGAGATCTTTATCTTTTACAATTGTGTTTACATACATGTTTCCTGTACAAATGACCAAAACTTAAAATAGTAACATTCTTATATTTTAAGCCCTGTAATACTCAGTTCTGCTTTCTCTACAATGTTCTTCCTTCTCCTGAAAACATTAATCATGGGGAGTTTAGTAACAAATGCAGCCTCAAATTACAAGTATTAATGGCACAGTTTTCATTCTTTTACACTGTTTTTAACAAGGCTTGTAAATCACAGGACAGACCTCACTACAAATAGTTTGCAATTTAATGACCACGGTTTCTTAGTAGACTGAATTAAGAACCATAAAATATTGCCCAGTTGGATTTGGTGGAACAATGATTAAAATAATGTGCTGAAATATTCATTGAAATAATTCCCTGCTGCCCAGAGCAACCTGAGAAAAGTGCAATTTTATCCATTATTAATAATACTGAATTAGAGCTGCAAAAAATTCCAGTATGTGGTAATTGTCTTGGTAAATTATTATTCTAACACTAACAGAGTCCTTGGATGATTTTACCGCTTTCAGCTAATATAAACAATTAACAAGCACGGCCTTCATGGAGCAACATTGTCTAAACTATGTTGCGCTCTAAACTGGTATTAAAAATCCACGAGATATTTCAGAATCTACTGAAATCTGTTCATTGTATATCAATGGAATGTTTCATGATATAATTTTTGTTTTCAATTTAATTTCAATAAATGTTGGTGATAAATGCCACTGTTTGAGAAGTCTGTTTTTCTCTATCTACAGTATTTGGAGTAACATATTCAAGAGATAATATTCTAATTTTCCTGAGCAGCACTATTCATAAAAACACATAAAATGCTTTCATAGAAGATTTGATTTCATTTTTATTTTGCTAATTTATTGTAAAAGAATAGCACATTTGATTAAAGCAGGAACTGTGTATGTTTTGCTCATCATTATATCTCTAGTGCAATGACAGAACATACTATTTTTTACACAATGTTTTAAATAAATATTCAATGAATTAATTATACCAATTTGGTACTTTGGAGATACAGAGACATATATAGTCATTAAGAACAATAATTTACTTTCGAAAAACATTTTGGATTTTATGACTATACAATTTTGTTTTCCACCACTTAACTGTAAAAGAATATAATGAGGTAAGAGACATATGAGAAGAACATTAAAATTATAAGCATTTGAAGTATATTTGAATATACTTGTTTTTCTACACATCATAATTATTATAACTTTATTTTTCTGTCAAAATAAGATTACCTAAGAATAATGGTTGTAAGTGTCTCTGTCATTAATTTAAAATAGGACAATTTCTGGGGCACCTGGGTATCTCAGTTGGTTAAGTGTCCAACTCTTGATTTCAGCTCAGGTCATGATCTCAGGGTTGTGTGATCAAGCCCTGCTTTGGGCTTCATGCTGGGCATGGAGCCTGCTTAAGATTCTCTCTCTCCCTCTCCCTCTGCCTCTCCCTCCCAGCCCCCATTCACATTCTCTCTCTTTCTAAAAAAATAAAAATAAATAAATAAAATGAAATAAAATAGGACAAGTTCTCTCCTTACAAATACAAACTAATCCTAGTGATTTAAGGAAGACCCTGCTAAAATCTCGTTACAAAGGTTTTCCTTAAGAGTATGTTAAAATTAAGTTTTGAATTCACCAGGAGAGACAGATCTAATGTTATCTAAAATTTCTAACTATACCCATACTTTTCTATATTCCTCCTATTAAGTATGACTGAGAAAATTTGGACACTATATGTAAGACAAATATAACAAGACTCTGAGAGGAGGAAAGCAGAAGGCAGACTGGCTAACGACCCCAGGGCCTAAGAAACAACATAGTGGCATTCCCAGAGTTATCTTTTTGCCTCATATATCCTAGACTTAGAAGCAAAGACACTAGCAACCCACATAGACTAATGAGTGTAGACAAAAAAAAAAAAAAAAAAAAAATCCCCCCCAAAGCCTGTTTTCTCTAGCCAAAGAACCAAGAAAGGTGCAGTCCAGCAAGACAGAAAACCTGTGGACAACTACTGTACTCCAGCCATCACCACAGAGAAATTGTGGACCCACCTACTCACACCAGAAAGTATGAGTGGGAAGCCTACATCAGACCCTAATCAAGGTGTAATGCCATACCCTATCATCCTCACCAGCATGGTAACAGAGAAAGTCAAATAGGGAAACAGTACTTTCATCTCTGTTGACTGGTAACAAGGTATCCCACCTCATGAAGTCAGTGGAGACCATGTGGAGGGCCTGAAATCCACCCCCTCCCCCACTCCAGCTAGACAGTAATGAGGTATCCTTCTCCCTCCCCACTGTGGTGCTATCAGGGCAGGCCTAGTAGAGAGTTAGGACTTTCACCATTGATCAACACCAATGAGGCTACCCCTACTCGTGGACACCACACAAGATCTGGAACTCCCACCCCTGCCAAGCAGTAATGAGGAGCTGCTTACTCTCTGGATATCAGCAGAGTCCAAGTGGGGAAACTAGATTTCTACCTCCACATGGCGGCAAAAATGCAGTGCTTCCCTGTTTCTCCTAATGGAGCAATGTCAGAGAAAGTCAACTAAAATAGAAGGTTTAAATAAGATACAAAATATCTCAGAGAAGAATAAGAAAATATCCTGCTTCAATCCAAAGTTACCTGTCATTCCAAGAACCTGGAAGATCTCAAACAGAATGTAAAAAGTCATCCATAGATGCTAACAACTGAGGTGAAAGGGATGTTAGAATTTTCTGGCAAGGATTCTAAACCATGTGTGATTTTAAAAATGCTTCACTAAGCACTTATGAACATGTTTGGGGCAAATAAAAAAAATAGCAAGCCACAGGAAAGAAAGAAAAAGTCTCACTCAGCAAAAAATTAGAAGATGTAAAAAAGTATCAAGTAAGTATTTTAGAGCTGACAAATATAATAACCAAAAAAAAAAAAAAAAAAAAAAAAAGCTCAGTGGATGGGCTCAATAGCAGAATTGAAGGGACAGAAGAAAAAATTAGTTAAATGGCAGATACAGCAATAAATATTGCCCAATCTGCATAACAGAGAAAATGGACTGAAAAAAATGAACAAAGCCTCAGGGATCTACGGATTATAACATCTAATTTGGGTCACTGGAGTTCTGGAAGGAGAGAGGAAAGAGTGCAGGGATGAAATAGTCCCTAAAAAATAATGGCTGAATACTTCCTAAATCTGGCCCCAAAGCATAATGTATAGATTTAAAGAAGCTGACTAAACTCCGTACATAATAAACCTGAAGAAATTTATGCCAAGACACATCATGATTAAACATCTGAAAACAAAGAATAAATAAAAAATCTACAAAACAGCCAGAGAAAAATGACACCTCATCTACAGGATATAAAACACTTAGAATGACAGCATATTTTACATCAAAAGCTATGGTGGCCAGAAGAAATGGTTAAGTATTTTTATGTGCTGAAAAAAAGAACTGTCAACTCAGTTTCCCGCAACCAGTGAAAATACCCTTCGGGAATAAAAAATAAAGATTTTTCAGAGGAAGGAAAATAAAGTATTTGTTGCCATTGGGGCTAGTCTAAAAAATGGCTATAGGCAGTCTTATAAACACAAAGAAAGCAATCAAAGGAACACTGGAACACCAGGAAGGAAAAAAGAACATGATAAGCAAAATATGAGCAAATATATAGGTTTTCCTTTTCTTCTTGAGTGTCCTAAATTATGTTTTACCATTGAAGCAAAAATTATAACACTGCCTGTTGTGGTTCTAAGTGTGTGTAGAGATAATATTTAAGACAGATATACTATAAATGGGGGAGGGTAAAGGGATGTAAAGGAAGTAAAGATTCTATACTTCATTTGGACTGGTAAAATGACACCACCAGTACACTGTGATAAAATACATATACAACCACTAAAAAGGCAACCACTAAAAAAAGCTATATAAAGAGATATACTCAAAAACGTTACGGATAAATCAAAATGGAATTCCAAAAAATGTTCAAGTAATCCACAGGAAGGCAGGAAAAACAGAGCAATAAGAAACAAGGATAACAAACAAAAAACAAATAATAATGTTTTAAAAAGAATGCTGTCTATAAGAAACCAACCTCAAATATAATATAGGCAGGTGGAAAATAAAAGAATAAAAAAGATCTACCATTCAAACATTAATCAGAGGAAAGCAGGAATGGCTATATTAATATCAGATAATCACCTACTACAGAAAAAATAAAATTACTAGAGACAAAGAAGGACCTTATGTAATGACAGACGGGCCTATCTACCAACTAGACACCAATCCCAATGTGTATGTGCCAAACAACAGAGCTGCAAAACAAGTCAAACAAAAACTGGTAAACTGAAAGAGACAAAGACAAACACAGAGTTATAGTGTCTGTATATACATCCTTCTTTTCAGGAATTGATAGAACACTTAGACAGAATATCAGCAAAGATCTAGAAGAACACAATACCACCACCAACCAACATATTTAGAACACTCCAACTAACAACGGCAGAATACAAATTGTTTTCAAGTGTCTATGGAACTTATATATTACCAAGATAGACCATATGCTGGGCCACAACACATATCTAACAAATTTAGAAGAACTGAAATGATACAGAGTACTCTCCTACAAAAATGGAATAAAGATAGAAATCAATAACAGAAAGGCAATAGAAAAAAATTCTCTAAACTCTTGGAAACTAAAGCAACACACTACTAAATTACCCATGAGTCAAAAAATAATTCTCAAGGGAAAACAAAAAATACAACGAATTGAATAAAAATTACAATAAAAATATCAAAGTTTCTAGGACACAGCTAAAACAGTAATGATAGGAAAATTTACAGTACAAATACACACATTAGAAAAGATGAAATATTTCAAATCAATACTCTAACCTCTCACTTTGAGAACATAGAAAAATAAGAGCAAAGCAAACAGAGGAAGGAAATAATAAAGATAAAGGTAGGAATTGGGCACGTGAATGGCTTAGTCGGTTAAGCGTCTGCCGTTAGCTCAGGTCAGGATCCCAGGGTCCTGGGATAGAGTCCTGCATTGGGCTCCCTGATCAAAGGGGAGTCTGCTTCTCCCTCTACCCCTCTCCCCTGCTCTCATGATCTCCCTCTCTCTCTCCCTCCCTCTCTCTCGGATAAATAAATAAAATCTTAAAAAAAGATAAAAATAGGAATCAATGAAATTCAAAACAGAAAAACAATAGAGAAAAGTCAACAACAAAGAGCTGATTCTTAAAAAATACCAATAAAACTGATAAGGGAAAAAGAAGACACAGATTACCGATATCTGCAATGAAACAGTGTATACAATTACAGACCCTGAAGACATCAAAAGCATAATAAGTAAATACTACGAAATACTCCATACACATAAATTTGACAGCTTAAACAAAATGGACCAATTCCTCAAAGAGTACAAACTACCACAGCTCACTCAATATGAAATAGATAATATGAATAGACCACTAACTATTAAGAAAATTTAACACATTTGAAACTGCCCCCAAAGAATCTCCAGGCCCACATGGTTTTACTGGAAAATTCTATCAAATATTTAAAGAAAACTGACCCTAATTATACATGATTTCACCTAGAAAAAAGAGAAGGAAACATTTCTCAATTAATTTTATAGTTAGTATAACACCAAAATAAAAACCAAACAACAGTACAAAGAAAGAAAACTACAGACCAATATCCCTTATGAATATAGACTAAAAACCCTTAATAAAATATTAGCAAATAGAATTAGTCAATGTATAATAAAAATTATACATGATGACAAGTGAAGTTTATTCCAAGGAAGCAAGTTTGGTTCAGTATTTGAAAATTAATTAATGACAAGTGAAGTTTATTCCAGGGAAGCAAGTTTGGGTCAGTATTTGAAAATTAATTAATATAATCCACCACATTAACAGCTAAAGGAGAAAAATCATATGATCACATTAGTCATTATAGAAAAGAATTTGACACAATTCAACATGCATCCATGAAAAGAAATTTCCAGAAAAACAGGAATAAAGGAAAATTTCCTCAACTCGATAAAGCATCTACAAAAACCCTATAGCTAAATTATACTTAAAGGTGAAGGACTGAAGGATTTTCTCCTAAAACTGTGAAAAATACAAAATATCTGCTCTCACAGCTCTTATTCAACATACTACAGGAATTTTTAGCCAATGCAATAAAGCAAAAAAGAAGAAAGGGAATACAGAATAGGAAAGGGAGAAATAAAACTGTCCCTATTTGCAGATGACATTATTGTTTATGTAGAGAATCACATAAAATCTATCAATAACTCCTGAAACTAATGACTAAGATTAACAAGGTTACAGGATAAACTCACAAATATCAATTTTGTTTCTATATGCTAGCAATGAACACATGAACAGTGAAAGAAAAATACAATTTAAAATTAGAAAAAAAGAGAGAAATACTTAGTTATAAATCTAAAAAAAAAACATGTATAGGACTTGTGTAATGAAAACCACATAATAATGATGAAAAAATAGAATAATATCTTTTAAAAAATGGAAAGCCATACCATGTTCATGGACTGGAAAATTCAACATAGTAAAAATATCAATTCTCCTCAAATTGATATATAGGTTTAACAGAATACCTACCAAAATCCCAGCAAGATTTTTAGTAGATATGAACAAGATTATTCTACAACTTATGTAACAGAAGGTTAAAGTGGGAGGAACCAGTCTACTTGATTTCAAGACATTAAATAGTTTAAGACTGTGTGATACTGGCCAAAGGACAGACATAGATTAATGAAATAGAGAATCAAGAAATAAACCCACACAGGGCGCCTGGGTGGCTCAGTTGGTTAAGCGACTGCCTTCGGCTCAGGTCATGATCCTGGAGTCCCTGGATTGAGTCCCGCATCGGGCTCCCTGCTCGGGAGGGAGCCTGCTTCTGCCTCTGACCCTCCCCCCTCTCATGTGCTCTCTCTCTCTCATTCTCTCTGTCTCAAATAAATAAAATCTTTAAAAAAAAAGAAATAAACCCACACAAGTATGACCAACTTATTTTGACAAAGGTTGAAAACCAATTCAATGGAGGAAAGATATCTTTTCAGTGAATTGTATTGGAGCAATTGAACATCCATAGGCAAAAAGAAAAAAAACAACCCCCCCCAAAAAAAATTTAAAAAAGAGACAAAAACCCCTGACCTAAATCTCATACCTTTAAAAAAATTAACTCAAAATGGTTCAGAAACATAAATAATTGTAAAACTATAAAAATTTGGGTGAAGAAAAGGAGAAAATCTTTGGTACAGGGCTAGGTAAAGAGTTTGTAGACTTGACACTGAAAGCATAAGCCAGGAAAGGAAAAATTGATAAAGTAGACTAAATCGAAATTAAAAACATTTGCTCTACAAAAGAACCTATTAAGAAGATGAAAAGAGGAGGTGAAACTATTTGCAAATCACCTATCTGACAAAGAACTAAAATCTAGAATATATGAAAAATTCTCAAAACCCAACAGTAAAAAGAGCAAACTATACAAATAGAACATGGGCATAAGACATGAAGAGACATTTCACTGAAGAAGATATACAGATGGCAAATACACACATGAAAAGATGTTCAGTAACATTATCCATTAGGGATAGGCAAATTAAAACCACATGAGATATTACTGTACACCTATCACAATTGCTAAAATAAAACAAAGTGACATCACAAAATGCTGGTAAAAATACAGAGAAGTTGGATCACTCATTTATTTTCTGGAAAGAATGTAAAATAGAATAGTTATGGTGGAAAACAGTTTTCTTAAAAAATTAAACATGCAGTTATCATTTGACCCAGTAATTGTACTCGTGGACATTTATCCTAGAAAAATGAAAACTTATGGTCACAGTAACACATATAACAAATGTGTATAGCAGCTTTATTTGTAATACCCCCAAATTGGAAACAACCCAAATGTCCTTCAATAGGTAAATGGTTAAACAAATGCGGTAGGAAATTACTAAAAGTATGTTTCTCCTTTACTGTTTTAGAGTTAAAAAATAAGTCCTTATGTTAATTAACATAAATTAACATAAATTACTCAGCAGGAAAGTAAGACAAACTATTGATACATACAACAACCTGGATGAATCTTCACAGAATTATGCTGATTGAAAAAACCCATTGCAAAAGTTACATACAGTATGATTCCATTTATGTAACATTCTTGAAATGACGAAAGTGTAGAAATGAAGAAGAGACCAGAGTCTCCCGGGGTTTTAGGAAAAGAGAGTCAGGAATGGGGTGGGTGTATTGACAATAAAAGAGCAACATGAGGGATCCTTGTGAAAATGGAAATACTCTGTATCTTGACTGTATCAATATCCTGGTTGTAATATTGTACTGTAGTTCTACAAGATGCTACCATTGGCAGAAACTAGGTAAAATGCACATGGGATCTGTCTTATTTCATTTTTGTTTTTTAAATTACATTCAGTTAGCCAGCATTAGTTTTTGATGTAGTGTTCAATGATTCATTAGTTGTGTATAACACCCAGTGCTCATCACCACAGGTGCCCTCCTTAATACCCATCACCCAGTTACCCCATCCTCCCACCCCCTCCCTTCTGTAACCCTCAGTTTGGTTCCTGGAGTCCAGAGTCTCTCATGGTTTGTCTTCCTCTCTGATTTCTTCCCATTCAGTTTTCCTTCCCGTCCCCTGTGGTCCTCTGCACTATTCCTTATGTTTCACATATGAGTGAAACCACCCTAAAATTTGTATGGAACCAGAAAAGACCCTGAATCACCACGGCAATGTCTTATTTCTTAAATTGTATGTGAATCTACAATTATCTCAAAATAAAGTTCAGTTTTAAACATGTCCTCACCCTACTGAGATTTCAATATATATGTAAAATTGCCTATACTCACACAAATGATGAATACAAATTAATTTTTTTAATTTCCAAATTCAGCATCCTATACCTCCTTTATATTTATTTACTTTTCATGATGAAAACACACTTTTCCTCCACTATCTCTGTTCCCCAAAGAACTCTGGATAAAAAAGGATCTTGGATCCTTATTCCTAGGGTTAATTTCTATCTCAGTTGGAAAAGTCCTCCTGTACCAATGCTCAGGCAACCAGCTATGTTTCTGGGCACCTGTGGTAGAGAATAGTGCATATGGGACAAGCAAGGTCGGGGATGGTGTCGGGAGCGAAAAATATGGAATGCACCACTTTTCTCTGTGTTTGTTGTGGGGGAAAAGGACACACAGGAGAACTGGTGTCCAGTTTTGACAGCCACTTATTTCCTTCTCTCCTGGAGAGACATAAGCACCTAACAGCCATTAACCAAAGTTCACAGAATAAATGACAGTAAATGCTGCATCTCACTGAAAGTCCTTCTTCCCTCTGGTATCACAAACTTGTTTAAATTGTGATTTGGCAGAACTGGATTCTGTCATATCTATTTTTTTTTAAATCACTATTGTTAATGTTGAAATCCAATATCCTGTTCATTTCAAGTGCATTTTCTGTGCTTTGTTCTATTTTAATGTATGTTTCTCCTTTACTGTTTTAGAGTTAAAAAAAGTCCTTATGTGAATTAACAAGTAATACACTAACTGATTTACATAAAAATTTAAGTATAAGTAACAATGAAAAATATTTACCTCTAACTTTTATATCTAAAATCCATCCTCTTATTTTTGTTGAAGGGGGAAGCTGGGAAAATTGGGATGTTTGCTCTCTGATTTTTCTTCTGGTATTTTTCCCATTATTTATGTAGAAATTATTTTAGATTATTGAGAGTCAGTCTTGGATCATATTAGGGTTTTTAATATTTGAACAGATGTCAACTCTTCTAAGGAACTATCTGTTCCTTTTAAAACCATACTTATTTCACTCTTTTTAGTTTAAAGATAGTGTGGGCACTGAGCATTGATGAAATACCAGCAGGTATTGAGAGTTGTGCTTTCTTTGGATGATCTTATAAAATTACTGTTAGTCCCTGGCAACAGGCCAATCCCGTGGGTAAACTTTACCTGGACTGTGATGGCCATGGTGGTGTCTCTGAACTTGCAAAGTGTGCCAGAAGCACCTTCCTTGTCCTCCTTGCAAATCCACGGATGTGTGGCAGGAAGTAGCTTTCTAGTTTCTTCACCACTCTGTTACTTTTTTCCCTTCCCTTCTCCAGCCCTAGTAGAAAAGGGGCCTTTTCCCCCTCACTTTCTTTCTTACTTAAAATGTAATCACTTATTGTGAGATGATCAATACTAGAAAAAATACTAGAAAAAATGTTCCCCTCCGATGAGTCTGAAAACCCTAACACAAGCGAGGTCCCTAAAAATGTGCAAATTATACTGATCCAAGAAAACAAGAGGCCAGAACAAGCATCTCTATGGCCCTGGCCTTGTGTAATCTGGAAGAAGCCATGTTCCTGGAGGGCGCAGGAGAGCAAAGACGGTATAAAAGAGGACAGAGAACAGGGATAGCGGAACTAGAAGCTCATAAGAGGTCGATTACACAGGCAAACTGTGTACTTGGTAGGAAAAGTAAAGCAGTACTTTGCACCTACAGTGGCCTTCTAGGTCAACAAAGGAAGAAAGTCTCTTCCCTGCCACGATGGAACCTGATGGAGGAGTTATATGAGTTTTGTAGACTACACCTCTGCCCATTCTGGGTTTTGGCCTTTCCGACATTTATCTCATAGTTTTGTGTTTGTTCCTTTGCACTTGTGTTCCTCTTCACTTTTCTTTTTCCTTGTATGTGTTTTTCACTCACACTGGTTTCTTTTTTGTTGGCATTTTCTCTATTGTATTTTCACTATTATGTTTTCAAAACCTCTTATAAATACTGGAACTTTTTTGTTTGTTGAAATTCTGGTCATGAGACTTATACCTATTTTCTTAAAATTTTTGAAACCTACTTTCCTATATTACTCATATCTAGTAGTTCCTTTATTAAAAAGAAATATGTGGTAATTTACTCATCACTAGCCCACACTTTTATGTGTCCGCAAAGCTCTTGAAATGGTATGCAAAATTTTGTGGGATATGTATATATGTATTTTGGGAAAAGAGATCCATGGTTTCAATAAAATTTTTCTCAAAACAGTTTCTGATCCAAAAATGTTCAGAAATATTGTTAGAGTATATAAGTCATTCTCTCCTTGTGTCCCCATTTTTTCTGATGGATAATACTCTTCACCAGCAAGTCAAGAGTTGTTAGAGGTGCTTCTGTTGGCAGAATGATATGCCTACAATAGGCTTATATTCTAACACCATCATATTTGGCATCTGTATCAGGTTACCAATTTAGGAAATCATCACTCTGTTTTCTTTACAAAGTCCTACTCAGTTCTTTCCTTCTTTAATGTTTTCATTCAAAAAATATTTACTGAGCATTTATCCCATGTTAGGCAATGTTCTTCATGCTAAAGATATTTTCCAGTATTTTTTATTCTCACTTATATTTTCTTCACTATTCCCACTGAAATTCATCAAGATACAAGTCTGTAGACTCTTTAACTAAATTCGTTCCTCTATCACTCTTCCCGTTTAAAATTTCAGTGTAATGAAACTGGACTACTTTACTATACCAAACACAAAAATAAACCCAAAATGGATTAAAGTCTCAATGTGAGATCTAAAACCATAAAAATCCTAGAAGAAAACATAGACAGTAAGCTTTTTGACATCAGACTAGAAACATTTTTTTTTTTTTTTAAGATATGTCTCCTTTGGCAAGGGAAACAAAAGCAAAAACAAAATACTAGGATTACACCAACATAAAAGCTTTTGCATAGCAAAGGGAACCATCAACAAAATGAAAAGACAACCTACTGAATGGAAAAAGATATTTGCAAATGATATATCCAATAAGGGGTATACTGACTAAAATATATAAAGAACTTAGACAGGGCGCCTGGGTGGCTCAGTTGGTTAAGCGACTGCCTTCGGCTCAGGTCATGATCCTGGAGTCCCAGGATCGAGTCCCGCATCGGGCTCCCTGCTTGGCAGGGAGTCTGCTTCTCCCTCTGACCCTCCTCCCTCTCATGCTCTCTGTCTCTCATTCTCTCTCTCTCAAATAAATAAATAAAATCTTTAAAAAAAAAAAAAAGAACTTAGACAACTCAACACCAAAACCCACAAATAACCTAATTAAAAATTGGGCAGAGGAACTGAATAGACATTTTTCCAAAGAAGACATACAGATGGCCAACATACAGGTAAAGATGTTCAACATCACTAACCATCAGGGAAATGCAAATCAAAATGACAGTGAGACATCACCTTACACCTGTCAGTATGGTCAGCATTGAAAGGTAAGAAACAAGTGCTGGTGAGAATGTGGAGGAAAAGGAACCCTCGTGTACTGCTGGTGGGAATGCAAACTGGTGCAGCCATTGTGGAAGAGTATGGAGGGGCCTCAAAAATTAAAAATAGAAATACCATATGATCCACCATGATAATTCCACTGCTGGGTATTTGCCCAAAGAAAATGAAAACAGTAATTCAAAAAGATATATGCACGCCTACGTTTATAACAGCATTATTTACATTAGCCAAGATAAGAAAGCAACCCGTGTCCATTCATAGATGAATGGATAAAGAAGATGTTGTGTGTGTGTGTGTGTGTGTGCACACCCAAATGTTACTCATCCCTAAAAAGAATGAGATTTTGCCATTTGTGATAACATGGATGGACCCAGAGGGTATTATGTTAAGTGAAATAAATCAAACAGAGAAAGACAAATGCCATATGATTTTACTTTATGTGGAATCTTAAAAAACAAATGAATAAGCAAGCAAAAAAAAGCAAAGATAGACCCATAAATAAGGGGAATAAACTGATGGTTGCCAGAGAGGAGGGCGTTGGGGGCAATATGGGTGAAAGGGAGTGGGAGATATAGGCTTCCAGTTATGAAATGAGTAAGTCATGGGGATAAAAGGTAGGGCCTAGGGAATATGGTCAATGGTACTGTAGTTGTTTTATGGTGACAAATGGTAGCTACACTTCTGGTGAGCACAGTATAATGTACAGACTTTTTGAATCTCTATGTTATACACCCAAAATGAATGGAACATATATATCAACTATACTTCAGTAAAAATTAAAAATAAAAAAATAAAATTTCAGTGTAAGTACATATACTTTGCCATCTTATTCTGTAACCTGTGAGCCACTCCAGAAAAAAAACAAAACAAAACAAAGAAACTACTCCAATACGTTTTTCAGAATAACTCCAGAAATGACTGTTAGTAATAATTTGCAAGCACGACCAAAAATTGTACTCTGTGATACACTCTTTGGGTCAGTATATTTTGCATGCTCTGAGAGTTTCACGTACTACCCTAAGTTAGGTGCCCAGACACTTCTTTCCATGAAGGAGAGCTAACTTAGATTTCCTGCACTTGGGAAGCAGCCAGGTGAACACATACAGGAGACCCTGTGTGAGCATCACCAAAGTTGTACAGGAAGTCATGCTGCACTCAAGTTCTGCTTGGACTTGCCAGTTTATAGCGGTTAAAATGTCTAATTTGTCAACTAGGAAGGTGAATGTGATATCGTATGTACTTCCATTTATTTATTTATTTTAGCCCTTGTAACTTTGTTTTTACCTTTCAAGACTGAATTATAGAAACACTGAGTATCACATGTATGTGTTGTTCATGAGTGTGGTTTTACACGGACAGTGCATAATTGCTAGAAAAGAGTGGGTCAACAGCCTGTAATTAATGAAGAGAAGATCACCAGTTAGGTTGTATTGTGATAATGAATGTTACTATGAATGTAACGGCATTCATTAAATTAAATTTGGTGTTATTTTAGCATAAACAGAGTTCAGGAAATGCTAATTTTTCTCCACGAAATTTTTGATAAATATATTTTAGACTCATGAGAATGCACTACATTTCCTTAAAAGGGATCCCTCCTGTCCTCCCAGGAATGGATACCTTTAGAAGCTAGGGAGAAAACTGAATTTACCTGGTAAAGCATGACTGTATTGTTAATTGGTTACTTGGTAACAAAAATTATCCGATGGAACTGAGAAAAGAGTGAAAGGAACAAAGGAATATTTTACTAAACACACACACAAAATATCATGAGAACCTGAATTTCTACTTGGCTAAAGAACTGGTGGTAATCACTGAGGTCAGGACTTCTTTAATCCCACCAAGATAGAAGAAAAACACTAACTGGCAGACTAATAATTAAAAATTGTTATCTTCTCTTCCTCTGGACACACTGGAGATTGTATTTCTCCATTCATTTTGAAATAAACCATGTCTACGTGATTTCTCTTCGTCAATAAAATGTGAGCAAAAATGAGTCACTTCCAGAAGAAAGTTTAAGAGCCATTGAACAACGTGCCATGTTCCATTCCCTCCACTGTAGTGATCAAGAAAATATGCAGTGATATGGCATTTCCATCATTTTGCAACCTGAGTGACGTCAGTGACAGAGTTTCCCTGCAGACCCATGTTGGGCACGGAGTGTAACTGAGAAATAAACTTCTCTTGTGATGAACTGAAGGTCATGTGTATGTCACTGTAGTATAATCGAACCCAATTGAGTAAATTCCTAGAATAACAATACTTTTTCAAGATCTAATATTTACTGAGAGCTTACTGTGTTCCAGACATTCTTCTAAGCACTGTATATGGACAGCTCTTCACTCTTGATATATTCCCATTGAGACAAGTACTGTTATTAACCCATTTTATAAATGAAGAAGTGGAGGCACAGAGGTTAAATATGTGCCCACTATTAAGCAACCAGTAGGCGGCAGACTAAGGACCTGTCCCCAGTATGGCTGACTTCCTAACCCCTGCTATCCTGCCTCAAACTGTAAAGAAAGCAACCAAGGAAATGGACTACCTTGATATTACACCAAAAGCACCAGCACAGCTGTTCCCTGCTTCTTTATAAGCAGAACTAATTGTTGTGAAATGAAAAATAATAACCATAAAATACACAGAATGCTATGTGCTTATTGTGTATGCATATCATATAGTCAGCAAATATTTATTGGACACTCACCATAAGCCAGGCCGTAGGCTAAGTACTAGGTGTGCAGAGATGAATAAACTAACATGATTCCTGCCTTCGTGCAGCTTTCGGTCTATTTCATAGTGCAAATAAGCAAATTTATGGTTAGTTTTTCTAAATGTTAAGAAGGAAAGAGATTAGATATAGTAATAAAAACAGGGGAACCAGTAGGCTAAGGAAACATAATTACAAAATATGTTGGCCAAAAGAAGTCTATATTTATTGGCACCCTTAGTTCTCCTCCATAAGAAAAATCATTGCCTTTTATTTAACGTGACTTATGTGCTGTTCAGTCAATTCCTAGTGATATATATTGCCTTAATGTTGCAAGTGCACGTGCGTATGTGTGCACATACTCTTATCCAAATGATACACATTTGACATAGATCTCAAGCCATTTTTACTGTTCTGACTCTTTTTCCTATGTGTTACTGAGCAATTCTTCCAAACTCTTCTTTCTCTGACATGTTTCCATCCACTCTAACCTGAGGTTGCATATTATAGCTGGTCATTTAAATTACAAATTAATTGGTGACGCTCCTGAAAAATGTATCCTTCCTGTCTTTGAAAAGTGCACTCTCACATTCTGACACTGTAAAGTCAAAGTTCAGAAAGCCAAATCCTAGTCTTCAGCCCATTCTTTTTCAGCCAGACTAGTCTGCTCCCTCTCGACGTGATTACTGAACCTGGAAGGAAAGACAGGATTTCTTAACAAGGATGCCAAATACACCACTGGGGATGCATTCCAACATTTTGGCTATATCATTTGTTCCCATGCATATCAGTGGGGAGTAGTTACTATGAATGATGCAGTCTTAGAAACTGAAACATTTTGGATTCACGAAGGAGGGAGATAGTGATTGATGAATGTATGTGAATTAAGCAAGGTTCCCAATTAGCTAAAATGAAACTTCAGATGAAAAAATAATGAATATTATTGAAGTGTGTGTTAGATCGTACAAGCTATACTTAACAATGAGAACAATTTTTGTTAGCAATCAAATCAAATAGCTAAGATATGAAAAACAAAGTAGGTAGTAAAGAAAACTTTTTGCCTAAAATTTGTTTCCAGTATGGGTTTCTTATTTTTACCTGAGTTACAACCTAACTTTTTGGCTTATGTTGCCGCTCTCTCTAGGTGCCCCCATTTGTAGCTTTCGCTACCTTCTGACTTCCTTTTTCCCTGTATTGTTCACTGAAGTGACAACCTATTGCAGCACTTCTCATTACATTTGATCCTAATTTACTTTTTTATCAGAAGGAAAAAAAGTAGTATCATTTGGTTAACATAGGATACTATCATCTTAGTCACATAATTTGAAAAGTAAAGCTTTTCAGCATAAACTACATTATATAAAAAGACTCTTAATTTACTCACAATGAGCTTTGAGAAGCCACGTTAATGTTACCTGGTAATTTTAAAGGAGGGTATGTTATACTGCAAGTTTGAAGGTAGATGCATGCCTATTTGATAAAGGGCTGAGCAAATGATTCAGGCAAAAAATCTTCATTCTGTCCTCAAAATAATTAATCATATCACAGGGCTTATATTACTTTTTTTTTAAGTGTTGCAGAAAGGAAAGTCTCCTGATAGAGTACTAGATGTTTTATTTGATTTTTTAATTTTTTTTTTCTTTCTTTTCTTCAGGGAAGGCAGTTTTCTGAGACAAAAAAAAAAAAATTAGATGATTACTTTTGCCTTGTGGGTGCACCATTACTCCCTATGAGCCCGGTTTTCTGGTATCATAAGGGATAAAGTGGTTTAATAGACTTTAAGGGATAGTTTTCAGTGTGAAAATGATAGATGAGGAGAATAAGCCCATCAGCATCTGGTCAGGTTCTGTATGTTATCATAAGATGAAAGAGCAGCTATTTTAAGCATGTTGTCGAGGAAACTGGGCTCAATTCTCACAAAATATTTATTTACAATGTTTGTAAATTTTAAGTCTCAACTAAAAGAAGAGAAACAAAATGAGGGGTCGAGTATCCACACAGAGGAGTAGAGTTGTTCCTGAGTTTCCCTTTATCTACAGCTAAAAAAGAAGAACCACCCCACTAGGGCACTGCTGCCTCAATTCCTGTAAGTGTGGTTTCTTAAGGAGGTCACTAGGTGTGAAGTATTTTTGAATTTAAATAATGAGGATAAAATGTTGTACAATTTAGCTGTAATAAATGGCCTCTATCTTCCCTAAAGGTGTATCCTTTCTAAAGTAATTATTTAAAGATGCCAATAACTCTTTGCAAAATACCAAGAAACTTTTCTCTTTCAACTGTCTCAACATAGAGACAGAGACCATTAACAAATGTTTTACAATACTGTTCCATATAGAAAGACTCAATTAACTGAGATGTTTGTGGGCTCTGGTGATGAGTTTTATGCAGAAGTGGAAATCTGCATTAAACAAAACTGTTTAGTTTTAACTTGAGATCCCAACTCAACATCCCAAACTCATTGACTCAGTATGATACTTGACTCAAGTACCACTCACTGACAGCCCTTGGATCATACTTCGGGATGTTGTCAGTGATAGGATGATTCCTCACTTAAACACATTATCTACTATGAGCCAGTGGCTGGTGGCTATGTTAGCTGATTCATGCCCCCTCCCCCTTGCTCATGAAGGCAGAGACCTTTTCTGTTTTGCTCATTGCTATATGGCCAGTGCTTAGAAATGGTGCTTGGTATAGGGCCTGTTCTGAGGGACTACATGCTCTAGTAACTGTGTTTGGGAACAAAGGAAGAAAGATTAGTATGGAGTCTTTTCTACCTAAGAAGCTAATCGTCTTGTGAGAGGAGACAAAGATAGAAACAATTACAATATAATGTGGAAATTGATGTTTGAATAAAGCATTCGGAGGGCATATGTGAAGGACTTATGAACTCCACTGGAGAGATCAAGGAGAGATGATGCTAGAAATAAACCTTTCAATGATAAAGAGGGATTACCAGGTGGACAAGGAAAGGAGATATACTGACCCCTTAATACAGCCACACTGAAAAAGAATAATCCTAAAGTTTCCAACTCTAACAACAATGGTTTCTTCATGATTTTCTCCTCTTTTCCTATATTGGAGTGTTCCATGAATGAGTGAATAGATAAATGAATTTTGGTTTCATTTGATTGCCTCAATCATCCCATAGTTTGAGTCTCATTCAAACATTCAGGGAAACTTCTAGACTAGAAATTCAGACTAGAAATGGTAAAATACAGAAAAAGAAAGGTTACTGTGGATTGAACAGTAAGAGGAAGGATTGAGCCAGATTATAGGCCTGCATGAAGTTTTTTGATCATCTTTAATATTCTGAACTCCAAAGTTCTTTCTCCTCAAAGTTCTTCTCAAGGTTGTTATAATCCTTTAAAAATATATCATTTTTCTAGCTCTGAAAAAATAGGTTATAATAGATGTCTCTCTTTTCTTTTTTGTGACTCTCATTGCACTGTTTTTTGAGCAACAAATATGAACCAGGAACCACACTGTATTTTAACATATCATTTAAGCCTTATAACAATTCTATGAAATATGTATTAACCTCAAATTTCATAGATGGAACGGAAGCCTCAAGAAGTCATATACGAGTCCAACCTACAGGTTCAGTATTCAATAAATAAATACTTAATGCCTATTCTTAAATAGGCACTATTTCTAGGAACTAGGGATTCAACAGTGATCAAGACCAAAAAGGTCTCTGCCCTCATGGAGTTTGCATTCTTATGTGGTGAAACAGACAGCAAATATGTAAATAAAGTAACAAAATCTCATTTTGGATAATGATAAGATATATGAAGAAAATACAGCTTAGTTATGGGATAGAGAATGAGTGGGTATATTATACACAATATGTTTAGGGACAGCCTCTATGAGAAGGCTATGAGCTGTATGTGAGCTGGTATCTCACTGATGAGAAAGATCCAGCAGCCACTCATGATAAAATGTTCTGGACAACAGAGAGAGCTAGCTGAGAAGGCATTGCTTTGGAAATGAGCTTGGTATGTCTGAGTAACAAAAGGAATGCTAGTGAGGTTTAAGCTTAGAAAATAGGATCAAATGTGTTCTGATATTAGGCAGGGACAGGATCATTCGGGGTCTTGAAGGAATCTACAGAAGGAATAGTAATAAGATCTTATTTATACTTCTCTTATTCTGGCTGTTGTGTGAGGAAAAAGTGGTTTAAGGTTAAATGAAACCTGAAAAGCAGATTAGGAGGATGCTGAAGAAGTCAAGATGGAGACAACTGTGGTAGACAGCATTGGAACTGGAAGGGAGGACACATTTCGGATATATTTTACAGACAGAGCCAACAGGATGAGTTGAGATAAAACAGAGGCAGAGGCACTGGTGGAGTGGTGATAAAAAGAAGGGAATGAAAAACCATTCTTAATTGGAGTTCTGCCTCTGATTTGGAGGAGTACTAACAAATTGAATGTTGCACAGAGAGCATCAATAAAATCTGACAAAGCAGGAATAATAATGACCTGAGAGCTATGGAGGGTAAATAAAAACAGTATGATTTTGGAGGGGAGTTAAAACTTGAGGAAGTGATCAACACAGGGAGAGTTCTTCATTTTTGAGGGTTTGTCATGAGGACAGCTACAGTCAGGAAGATGGTGCAAGATGACTAGAACTCTGATAGAAAGTCTGCTTCTAGACATGGGAACAAGGGGAAGGAGCTTGAGGTAAACAGGGATGCTGAAGAGTGAGGTGGGAACCGTGAAAAAGAGAGTGCCTGTGAAGGGGAATGCCAATTCTGTGTTTGAATTCTGTTCAAGTCTCTTGCTGGCTCTTGAACTGTAGGAGTAGGACAGAAAAAAAGCAATCTGAACTAAGATCTGAGCCACAACCCACTGTATATGTGACAGAGTTTATAGTTTGAGCCTAACCTAGTTAACTGCCTGCTAAAATGATAATTTCAACATTGCTTGGAGGAGTGAATCAGAACCCAGAGTTCTCATCACATAACATTTGTAATTTCTGGGATACAGTGAAAAGCTACAAAGAATCAGAAAAACATGACCGATTCTCAAGAAAAAAAGTAATCAGTGGATGTCAACCACAAGATAATTTAGGTGTGGGAATTATTGGACAGTATAATAAAGTGAAGGAAAATACATAATTAATGAAAGACAGGAAATCTCAGCAATAGAAATGTAAAAGAGAATCAAATGGAAATTTCAGAATGCAAAACTAAAATGTCTGAAATAATTCACTGGATAGATTTAAGAGTTGAATGGAAATACAGAGAAACTCAGTGAACTTGAAGATAGATCGACATAAATTATCCAACCTGAAGAAGAGAAAAAAAAATTGGAAAAAAATTAACAGAGCCTTGGGTCTCTGTAGCACAATATCAGAAGGTCTATCACACATGCAATTGGGAGTCCCCCAAGTAGAAAGATATTTGAGGAAAGAATGGCCTAAAACTTCCCACATTTAGAATGATATAAATACAGAGATTTAAGAAGTTGAGTGATGTCCTAGAGGATAAAGATAAAGAAAACCACACCTAAGAATATCATAGTCAAATTGTTCAAAATTAAAGATAAAGACAAAATTGTGAAAGTGGCTGGAGAAAAAGAACAGAATACATATGGGAGAAAATATAAAGGCAGGAAACAGTGTGAATACATCTTTAAGGTACTTAAAGAAAAGTAATATACTATCAACCTAGAATTCTACATGCAGCGGAAATATCCTTCAAGAATAAAGATAAAATAATTGCCTTTTCAGCAAAAGGAAAAGTATGAGAGTTCACTGACATCAGATGTGCACTATCAGATATGATAAAGAAAATTCTTCAGTCTGAAAGAAAATACCAGATGGAAACTTGAATATTCTGAAATGACCGAAGAGTGCTAGAAATAGTAAATGTTTGGATAATATAAATAACCATTTTCTCCCTTAATTTCTCTAACATATACATAACATTAAAGCCAAAATTATGATATGCTCTTGTGGGATTCCTAATGTATGCAGGTGTTATATATTATACAAGAAATATAGCACAAAGTATTTTGGATGAAGGATGGGGAAGATAATTGGATATCTATGGCTGCAAAATTTTTATATTTTACACAAAGTGGTACACAATTAACTCTTTGTAGACTGAAAATTAAGATATATAAAATAATTCCCAGATCAACCACTAAAAAATATATAATGCAAAGAAGTACAGCTAAAAAGCTGATATATAAGTTAAAATGAAATTATATAAAATATTCAAATAATCCAAAAGAAGACAGAAAGGGGAAACAAACCAAAAACAGAGAAGACACATGAAAAACAAACAGTGAAATTATAAAGCTAAACCCAACCATATTCACAATTAAATTAAATATTACCAGACTATTCTAATTGGAAAGCAGAGATCAAACTGGATTAAAAGAAACACTCAACTATATGCTGTGTACAAGACATGCATTAAAAATACAAAGACACAATTGTGTTGAAAGTAAGTGAATAGAAAAAAGATCTATAAACAATAAGCATAAGAATCTAGAGTGGCTACATTATTATCAGGCAAAGTATACTTTAAAACAAGGAATATTACTACTACTTGCAATAAAGAGGGGCATTAATCTTGGCAAAGGGGTCAGTTCTTCAAGAATACATAATATTCATGTGTATTTAGCTAATATCAGAACCTCAAAATACAGGCATACCTTGGAGACATTGTGTGTTTGGTTTCCATACCACTTCAATAAAGTATTACAAGAAAGTGAGTCAAGTGAATTTTTTGGTTTCCCAGTGCATATAAGTTACGTTTACACTATACTGTAGTTTATTTAGTATGCAATGGCATTATGTCTAAAAAAACAATGTACATACCTTAATTAAAAGATGTCTTATTGCTAAAAAATGTTAACCATAACCACTGATCACAGATCACCATAACAACAATAATAATAATGAAAAAGTTTGAAATATTGTGAGAATTACCAAAATGTGATGCTATGTGAGCAAATATTGGAAAAACAGTGCTAATGGTGTTGCCCAGTGCGGGGTTTCTACAAACCTACTATTTGTAAAAAAAAAAAAAAAAAAAAAGCGTATCTGTGAAACACAATAAAGCAAAGTATGCCTGCATGTGAAGCAAAATTGACAGAATTAAAGGGAGAAATAGATAATCCCATATTTGTAAATGAAACAACACACATATACATGTTATTAAAGAAATAAAGAAGAGATTTCAAACTTGATGAGAAAGCACAACAAATGTGAGATACAGCTAATGCAATCATAGAAGTTTATAGCTTTAAATACTTACATGAGAAACAAAAGAAAAGATATATTAGAAAACCAATAACCTAAGGTTTCATCTCAAGAAAAACTGGAAAAATAAGAGCAAAGTAAACCTAATATAAGTAGAAAAAAGAAAATAATGAAGGTAAGAGCAGAAATCACAAATTATTAGCTGGCAGAGAATTTGTTAATCTAGCAAGACCCAAGTCTAGCATACATTTGGAAATCTCCCAAGAACTGAGTGTTATGTTCTGTGTTTATATGTATGCATATGTCATGTGGAGGATATCAGGATCTAGAACGATTAGCACAAAGAAAATGCCCAATTTTATAATGAGTTTGGGTAATTGGAGCTCTTTCTTGCCTTTATAGTGAGAAAAATAAATGTATGTTAATTCTTTAAATTGGATGGTAAATTGGTATTGAACCACTTTTCATTTGATTTGGAAAATCTTTATAACAACCGAAGAAAATCTCAGTTTTATAATATTACAGCTTTATTGTGACATGAATTTTCATCAGTGATCATATATATACTTTAAGGTCCCCTGTCAGATTATAAAAAAGGAAGGAGAGAGAGAGAGAGGAAAGGAGGGAAGGAAGAAAGGAGAGAACTATGTCTCCTTTGTATCTTGAGGAGATATAATCATTTTTCTTCAAAGATAAAGAAATACATAAGTTTCTGTTCCTAGAAGCAGTGCTTTCAGATCTGTATAGTGCTCCACTGAGGTATTCCTTTGTATGGTGGAGACAGACCAATCCATCAGTGATAGGGAGCAAGATAGAAAATAATTAGAACATTTTTGGATTCAATCTTCCTGTCCTTGGCTTTACAAAGAAGTAATGACCTTGTCCTTTTTGGAAGTGCAAGATGAGCTATTTCCCTACATTTAGTACATCTACTTAAGTATGATGATATGATATAATTCAAATAGAACGTAAGACTTAGTTACCTTGATATACTGCATATTAGAATAGAATACCTACAGGGCGCCTCGGTGGCTCAGTCGGTTAAGCGTCTTCCTTCATCTCAGGTCATGATCCCAGGGTCCTGGGATTGAGTCCTGCATTGGGCTCCCTGCTCAGCGGGGAGTCTGCTTCTCCCTCTGCCTCTGCCCCTGCCTCTCCCCCCCAGTCATGCACATGTGCTCTCTCGCTCTCTCTCACTCTCGCTCTCTCTCAAATAAATAAAATCTTTAAAGATAAAACACAATTTAGAATAGAATATCTACAATGGGTTTCTGGTCCCTACGACAAAACTCTTGGCAGCAAGAGTGGTAGCTGTACTGTTTAGCAAATATCCACAGGGAAAATAAGCCAATTAGAGCAATTTCTCCTAAAGGGGTGTAACTTGAGTCTAGGTTTGCTATGTCTAATCAAAAACAAATCTAATGGAAGGGAGGCAGAATACAAGGTAGACAAGGGATTTGCATTGCTGTTTCCTTTCATTTGAAAACAGAGAAATTGGGGCGCCTGGGTGGCTCAGATGGTTAAGCGTCTGCCTTCGGCTCAGGTCATGATCTCAGGATCCTGGGATCGAGTCCCGCATCAGGCTCTCTGCTCCGCGGCAAGCCTGCTTCTCCCTCTCCCTCTGCTCCTGCTCTCTCTCTCTCTCTCAAATAAATAAATAAAATCTTAAAAAAAAAAAAAAGAAAACAGAGAAATTAAAATTGTATTTCCCAATTATTTCAGTGTTTTAGGAACTTCTTAGCTGCAAATCAGGGTATCAATGGTAGTATTTATACATAAAAATTTTATATAAGAAAAAGGACATTTTAGAGGTACCTTAATTTTCCATAAATGCTTGAAACTAACTAAATAAAAGGGCCTCTAAATTTAAATTAACTAAATATGATAATCGGAAAACTTTTTTTTAAAACAAACGAGTGTTTCAATGATGCTTTGAATTCCAGCTTTTACCAAACAGAAACTTCAAAGAAAAAAGCATACCAAAGGATTTTAACTAAAAGTTTGATAATGAAACCTGTTACCACTTATTTCTTATTCTGTGATATCATATTCATATAATTACTAATTTTGGGGAGCACTGCATTTATAGTTCATTTCAGATAGGATGAAAGTAAAATCCAGTGGGAACTCTTCAATTTTAAGTTTAGGAGGCTATCAGAATTTTCAAAATCTATTTTTTTTTTTAATGTGTTAAGAATGTGTGTTGAGAGGAAGCTTCTACTATTGCTTCAGGCTAACTCTCTAAGAAGGTACTGTAGCAGGCTATTATCTATTGCAATTGCTATCTTTCAGCATTAGGATAACTGGACAACTTATACTGACTGAGTACAATTGGAACCCAGTCATAGTGGTAGGGCTAGTTTAGTGAGGTTGTAAAGAAATAGCTTCTCAGAAAGAATGTAGATTCTTACTGAATTTGGATTCAGCCAGAAGTCCCATCTAGCTAGAAGTGCTAGCTCTGGAGAGTCAACCAATACATTGCTGTAACAGGAAACAAGCAATGGAATGTTCAGCTGTGACCTAGAAGGTCATTAACAATCATAATGTACCCTATTTGGACTTCTCTTTTGAATGCTGCTGACTCTACTGAGTCTTTAATTGTGTGTCTCAAAATACCTTTGGTTCTAGGCAAGATTACCATTCTTAATATGAAATTATGTAGGGTAAAGAAAATCCCATGTATCTAAATACCTGACTTTATTTACGTTCAGATCTCTCCAAGTCTCATGGCAACTTTGATCTGCTATTTCTATTGTTAGTATGGCTTTTATCCAAAATCCTTGGGATAGATTACGTTTTACGAACCATAATTTTTCAGATGTTAGAAAAATAGTATGTTGCAGCTCTTTGTATTATGGATAACTCCTGGTAGCATTTTGTTTGGGTTAGTATTCCATAATCAAATAAATTAATATCTCTGCAAAGAAATGTACAAATATTTATACAATATGGGATAAAGACAACAAGTAGCCACATTGGTTTAAGCCAAATTGGTTTAAATTAAGTGTTGTCACCCAATATATTTTCCACAAACATATAGAAAAATTTATGGTTTTCAGAGTTTTAAAAGGATTAGATCTGTAACAAATCCTAGAAGTGAACTTTTATTCTCATTTGGTCCAAATGCTAAGTGGACACAAAGTTTCTTTATTTTATTTTCCAATAATCTTAGTTGCCATATTAGAGTCCTAGCAAGTAAATTTAAACATTTTTTTGCTTTCATTTTCATAAATGATCAAATCATAATCTTATTAGCCTCCTTGGGTTCCTCTAAATAAAATTAATAAAACATATTGCATATAAAATATGAGTAATGGCATTTGTGGAAAAGTTTATTTTCATTGATTTGTCATATAACATCCCAGAGAAACAGTGGGCTTATGATGCCTCCTACTTGCTACTGTTCTTTTATCTCTCTTATACACAGATTCTAGTACCAACAATGACTACAGTCAAATTAATGAAAGCAGCATTATATATGATAAACATACACCTGAGATCTAAGGAAAAACTAAATTCAGTCACATATAAAAATTAACTTATGAAACTAACATATATAATAATATTTGAAGATTTAGTTAGCATTAAGAAATAATTTCCTGATGACCTAGTCTGACAAACAATTACAGAGGCAGTCCTCAACTCATATATGCAAATTTCTTGATTTCACTTTTTTTTTTTTAAGATTTTATTTATTTGACAGAGAGAGAGAATAAACAAGGGAAGAGACTCCCCACTGAGCAAGGAGCCTGATGCAGTGCTTGATCCCAGGACCCCCGGATTATGACCTGAGCTGAAGGCAGAGGCTTACCCACTGAGCCACCCAGGCGCTCCACTGATTTCACTTTTTTGAATGTTTTAGGTATAGTTCTTACAAGCATTATGATGAGAACAGAAATTTCCCTTTTGAGATCCCTTCATGTTCCACATTTCCACAATTCTTATTTATCTACACACACCCCACATACTTATAATTCTAAATCTACATCTATGAAAACCATTGGCATATACACACATATACATACATGTTATATTCTTTTAAGCAAAGTTTAGTATTAAATTAATATGGAATTAAATAACAAAGCAGGGTAAATCTGTATAATGTGTAATGATTTTGTACATTTTTGGGGGGTGTGTGGCTCAATTCCACAACCCTGAGATCAGGACCTGAGCCGAAATCAAGAGTTGGGTGCTTAACTGACTGAGCCACCCATTTGCTTAAGCTCAAAGAATAAGAATTAGAAGTGATAGATGAATGGACTCACCCTAAACACCAATAAATTTTAAAAATAAAAATATAAGTTAATACTAAAAAGCCATCTCAGGAAAGATAATTGTACAAATGTAAACTCTAAAACAAAGACTACATATTAGAGAGTACTGAGTGCTACTTGTTTGTGGACTTCCCTTCCTCCAGAAAATACACACAAATATATACGGAAACCCTACAAAAGAAATAAACCGTAGAAGAGACTAAAGGACAGGTTCTTTATTAGAAAAAATTGTGCCCTTAGTCACATAAACTACCGAAGCAAATGAACTAAGATAGAATAATAAAATTAGTATACTCAGCTAGCAGTTGAACCATTTGCAAAAAAGGACCACTTTATCTGTGCTCTTTTCTTTGGCAGAATCCAATAAACTGCCATTATATTCTTTCTAAATGGTTCCATTACAAGGATTCTATAACAACAGCCTAATCTCTTGATAATTATAATAAATGCTTGTAATCAAAGTAGGAACCATTTAAAATAGGAAGGAGAAAGGCTGTTTTCCATCAAACTCATTGTAGTTCTGTGACCTTTGAAGCATTCAGCTACAATACAGCTTTCCACCCAATCTTGTTCAAATAAATATGCAAGAAAATACTAGATCAATGATGGTTGGGGTTGAGGTATTTTAGCATTTTTTGTTCCAGAATTTTAAATTGTGTTAACATTAAAAATAAAGAGACATCTTTGTTCAGAGCTTAAATGTCCAGAATTCAAATGATAAATGCTTTGATTAGATTTGTAGTATTTCCTTCAGGGGAACAAAAGTAATAGTTATTTTAGAAACCTATAATGATGGGCTATTCACAGTGCTTATGGTGTTAAGGAACTATTATTTTCCTAGAGGACAGCACATCTCAACACAGAAGTTGGGACTGTATTTACTTGAACAAACAATGATTTCCAGAGATCACATAAGTAACTGAAGGCTGATAAAGTTACGGGAAATGACTATATATGATCAGAATGGCTTTCATCTGCATTTTGTTAGACCCAGCATTGATTTCACTTTTCAGCTGTGAACAGCAAGAGGCCAGCTGTGGCCAGAGTGGGAGCAAACTGTGAACCAGGGTTACATTAGAGGGGGATTGTTTAAAAAAAAAAAAAAAAAAAAAAGGTAACGCTTTTTAATAAGTCTTAGTAAAAAACTACTCTTTATAAACGTTTGGAGAAATACATATAAGGGTTTCCACAAACTGTCAAAAGTGGTGAATCTAATTTATAACAAAATGAAACCTTTGTGCTCAGTTGTGGGGATAAATAGAATTATGAGGAGAAAATAAACAAAGAGAGGAAAATATAAAATATACTGCCTTCAAGGCAGAAACAACTACATTTTACTTGGTATTCCCAGATGTGCTAAGAGGAAATTTATGACAGCACACTGAAAAGCAAGATTCCCTTTGTGAAACCTTTCACATTTATTTAACTAAGCACAATCATTGAAAATGACCTTTATCCAAACCCTTCACAGCAGTCTTAAAATGATCTAAAATGACTGCCAGATATTCTTTAAATAACATTACTTAACTAAAAGTCATTACCCACGGGCAATATTAAAGTACTGGCAAGTATTTATAGATCTACTTTCAGCAAAATATAACATAGGCTTAATGAAAAATTGATAATACATTAAACATCTTTGTTGAAAAGCTAACAAATAATGCAAATTATCTGAGTTTTCCAGAATTGGTAGGAAATGTATGGTGGTTTTCACATTCAAGGCATCTTATTTGCTTTATATTGGAGATAAACATAGCAAGAAAAAATCTAAAAAATAGAAATGTTTACTACTTAAAATTGTAAAAAACAAAACAAAACAAAAAAAGTGTTATGCCCAGAGAAAGGCTTTCCCAAACATGTTTTAACTAAAAAACTAAATTTTTATGTTTGCCAAATGTAGTAAATTTCAAAAAACTGGACTCAGTTTATTGATTCTTTCTGTTGTCAAGATGAGCACATAAGATTTGACTATTTCTATGTTTTCTTTTTTAATTTACATCCAGTGGAAGATGAAAGGCTACCTACTAGCCTGGGAATGGAGAGATGGGTAAAAGCATAGGTCAGGAATAATTCACAGTTGATTAAAAAGATGTATACTTGTGGAATCTAAATTTTTAAAAAAAATTCCGTTGTTTCATAATGCATTTGTTTCAGTTAGCAAAAACTGGACATAGTCTGGGGGAAAGATCTTCCTCTATTAAGAGGATGATTAGTTCAGTAAATCATGGCTTTGAGATAAAGATGATTACTATATCTCCTTGCTGGGAAAAGGAGAAGGGTATAGGAGGTTCATTTCACCACAAAGCAATTATGCTGAGCCAGAACGTTACAATTTATCATGGCTGAAAGATGACACTCACTGTTAGCCAAGGGAAACTGCTACTCAAATGCTCCCATCTAGATCAATACACCATGCTTCCCCCCCCCCGCCCCCCTTAGCAAAAAGTAATTATACAACAGAAACTTCACAATCAATACCTTCTCAGGCTAACTTAAAGTCAGCTATATAGGCATGAAGGTATGGTACTGTCAGCTGTCACTGAAGTCTACCCCATTAAACCCAAATTAAGCCTGTTCTTCTGTGCTGTTAATCAAATCTTTCCCAGTGTTATTTCAAGTCCTCAATACCGGTTCCTTAGAAATAAAGTGTTGTCAGGTTTTGTGTTTGTTTTTTTGTCACTAAAACATACCAAGTTACTATTGACCATATAACAACATAGGAGAATTGCCTTTAATTAACCCATTAGTATTTTCGAAGGAAATAAAAAGAAAAAAAGAAAAGAAACAAATCATTTTATAAGGTGAAAATAATCAATGTCCTACTGGGTGAAAAGTAAAGTACTTCTGGAGGCATGCTTCCTAGTCCTCCAGTTGAGGCTCTGACCTTTGAACTTCTAAGATCCATTAACAGAACAATGCACAAATTTTATCAAATGTTATCCTGAGAAGTTTTCTCAGGATAAACAATACCTGCAGCTGTGGAGGTGGATTATAGATAATTGTACATATGCTTATTTTGTAAACATGGATAAAAAATAGGTGTTACAATCATTTGAAAATCTATCCAAATGTCAATTTGATAACTGCTTTTTGTGAGATAGAGCTTAGTCTTATAAACCAATCTAATATATCAGAAAAGGTTAAAGGGCATGGAAAAATCACTCCTTCGGTGAAAAAAATTTTGACATCCAATTTTCAAGCTGATTTATCAGTAGAAAGCTAAAATTGATAGGTTGCCATTACTGCGGAGTAGCTGTCTAAGAAAGCCGTTACAAAAGCTCTCGTTTTGATTTAGCCACATTAATCAATACGAACTTATACTGTTTCAATTTTTAAAACATTGATCTTCTGCTATAAGCTTAGTACAGCCACATTTATCAACAATCATAAAAAAAGCTCAATCTATTTTTAAACAAAGGTTCAGAAAATAAAATGATCAAATGAAATTCAGGTTTACTTGCCTTGTTGGTTAATCATTGGTACCGAGAATGGTTTAATCTAGTTAATCAAGAAATTGAGTTAAATTTTTTTATATTTTAGGAAATAACTATTACTTTTCACTTTGTTCTCAATTTTAACTAGTCCAGCATTATCTCCTGGGTTTCCCAGTTATTTAGTTCTAGCTTCAGATTATCCTAGAGTTATTCCATTCTAAATTACTCTTAAATATTTACACTTAAGCAGAGATAAAAATTATAAAGTGAATTGCTCCTTAATATACAAAATGCTTTTATTTGCTAATCAATAGCTAAAAGTGATAGCAGAGAATGACAAAAGACATTTCGAAAGAATTTTAGACGGTGCAGTAGAAATATTTGGGGGGCACAGAGGACTTAAATATTTCTGAATTCGTAACTACAGAGATGAAAATCCTGCTAATTTAAGAATATAGGAATATTGCTCAAAGTCCTCCATCATGTTCTGGAAGATTCAAAGTAGAAAAAGTAAAAATCAATATGCTTTGCAAACAAAGTGTAAGTATTTGTTGTCACACTACTAGCATTTTATTAAAAGTGCTATTTAGAATCTAGAGGAAATGAACCGAAGGAAATACTACTATGGAATGATACTGCCTTTAAAAATTTTCCAAAATGAAAGCATTCAAGTTATATCATGTATTTTAAATAAGTATATTTATGTTTTACATTTAGAAACATTATATATTTTCTATTATATATTTATCAAATATATACTTATGTTAAAAGCCTGTCATGTTAAAATAATTTTATACATGAAATACTATCTCACATACTGTGGATCTCTAAAGACAATTATATAAAGCTTTATGAGAAAATTGGAAAGGATGGGGAAATGAAGTAAATCATACATGTTAACCATTATTTATTAAGATTCCCTTTCCATACGTGCATGGCATTATGGTAAGTTATACAAAGCCAGATAAATGGATTCAGTCCCTGCCCATTCAGTATGAAACAGATAACATCAAAAGAGATTTTATCATTATTAGGCATGTACCACAGATAAGACATTTCCAACTAACATGTTAAGTAAAAGAAAATATTAATTTCTTAAAGTTGCAAACCTAGAAACATATGATTTGTATTCTTTAAGCAGCAGTTAAAATAGTTGAAACAAAAGCAAAACCAAAAAAATCAGTTACTATGAAAAACTGTAGTTAAAACAAAAAATACTTAAAATTTATGTTGTAAATAATCAAAAAGAAGTATTCTGTAGACAATACATGCAGACACTCATGCCAATTTTAATTTACCAAAGTGTAAATTAATAAAGCTAAGCTACTGTAGAACTTACTAAAATTTTTAATATAAGAAAGACTCAAAAAGGTTTACCTGAAGAACAAAAATAATGCTAGAAGAAGAAAATATCAATGCAGAGTTTCAAATATAAGATATCTGAGCCAACAGTGGTAGGAGTGTATTTTTGAAAGAGAAAGGTACATCAAAAAGATAAAATCTTCAAACCGACTTGTTTGGTGATCCTCAAGTGAGCTTATAATTAACTTTAGGAATGGCACAATATTATAGTCTTATCTCTCTAAAAAATGTAGTCCATTTGCATAATGGGCATGATTGAAAGTGAATAAGCAATTTCTTAAAAATCATTTTACAATTCTAGCTTGTAGGTGCTAACATACTCTGATTTGTAAAGAAGCATACATAAGAAAGCCTTGATAAAAATAGGCTATAACCTACTGTGTGATGAAATTATTTCTCTTTTGATGATATATCAGGCCCTTTTGAAGATGTATTACCTTTACATATGTCAAGGGTTCTACTTAATGCCTTACTTAATGCCTAAGAGATGTAATTTGCCACTTAGTAATTTTTACTAAAGGTAGAAAGAATCTCTTTAGTTATAAAAGTTTAGGGTAAGTAAATGCTCTCTAGAACATGATAAATGATTCATTAACAAGGTACTAACATAACATTAACATTTAAAATTGATACTCGGGTGCCTTGGTGGCTCAGTCGGTTAAGCATCTGCCTTCAGCTCAGGTCATGATCCCAGGGTCCTGGGATCGAGCCCTGCATCGGGCTCCCTGCTCAGCGGGAAGCCTGCTTCTCCCTCTGCCTGCCGCTCCCCCTGCTTGTGCTCTCTCTCCCTGTCTCTGTCAAATAAATAAGTAAAATCTTTAAAAAATATAAAATAAAATAAAATTGATACTCATAATTTTCATGGTTTTTCTTTTTATTTGCTGGCCTTAGAGAGATAAGACTATAATATTGTGCCATTTGGTGTCTTAGTTACGTCACTGCATGCTGTCCCAATCTGTGTATTTGTGGGGCCTGGACATTAGAATCTCTTTTCTTTTCAGTCCTTATCTTAGTTCTGAAAACCACCTGGGCCTTGTGTTAGATTTATCTTTCCAGATGGGACTCTCATAAGGCCAGCCCATCACATCACAGCCCAACACTTTCCTGCCTGGCTGCTTCAGCACTATCCCAAACACGGAGGAAAATACCCCTTCACCTCCAACATATAAAAATATGTTTGAACATATACACACACCCATTTGAATCTTTTCCTGACGTTCTTTTCCCTTTTCTTCTTTTAAAATACTGATAGAAATTTTAACAACATTTTTGTCATCATGGTCAATTTTTATGAATAATTTTATTTCTTGCTTTCCCAATTTTTTTTTTTTTTTTTTTTTTAAGTAGGCTCCACATCCAGTGTGAAGCTCAATGCGGGGTTTGAACTCAGGACCCTGAGATCAAGACCTGAGCTGAGATCAAGAGTTGGATGCTTAAACAACCAAGCCACTCAGGTGCCCTTGCTTTCTGAACTTTTAGATCTTTCCTATTTCTTTCCATGTCTTTTCGAGCAAAAGAGATATGTAAAATATATCCTGTGTACTGACTGTTGTCTCTGGGCCAGAAGAATGCCCACATTAGACTAGGCTCATCTGGCCACACCCTGACTTGCTCACCCACAGTGGTTTCTCAAGTGCTCTCCTTGTCCGTCTTCCAGTCAGTTTACAAGCTCACTTAAAGGCACTCTTTCCAACCATACACTCTGACAATTCCCCCAGCCATGTGGAACCCTGTAATTTTCTGATGTAGGCTCACCTTTTTTACTTGAGCTTTAAGAGGGACTTTTATTCTAAATTTTCGCATTCCCCCTAATTAATGCTATTTATAGTTTATACACTGATTAGGCATAACTTATTCCTGACTGACATTATTTTAATTTCTGACTTTAAACAACATATATTTTTTTTCTATTTTCCATTGTGATTGCTCTTAAAAATTCTATCAGCCATCTAACCGCCCTCATTTTTTTTTTTTTAAAGATTTTTTATTTATTTATTTGACAGAGAGAGAGACAGCGAGAGCAGGAACACAAGCAGGGGGAGTGGGAGAGGGAGAAGCAGGCTTGCCGCTGAGCAGGGAGCCTGATGTGGGACTCGATCCCAGGACTCTGGGATCATGACCTGAGCTGAAGGCAGACGCTTAACGACTGAGCCACCCAGGCGCCCATAACCGCCCTCATTTTAAGGCCACCTGATACAGGGAGCCTTCCTAGGTGGGCAATTCTGATGAATGCTTATCTCTTCTAAAGGCTATGTTTAAATTTCTCTTCCATTGAATTCTTTGAGAATTCAAATTTCCCCAAATCTGTAAGGTACTAGTATTGGTATGTATAATTACTACACAGTGATATATGTATATATATCCTGCCAGTAGGAATGTCTTTAAGGACAGAGGGCAAAGCAACTCTATTATGAATCTGTACCTACTGGTCCACACATTATATAAAGGCAGATGGCATGAGGGAATCATATGCTAAGGTGGCACTATTAATACCAGACTGAGATCAGTCATTTGTTTCTAGTAAAAGTTCAAACTTGAAATATAGCCCATAAAAGTCTAAACTAGGGGCTAAACCTAACTAAGGTTTCCTTTGTTGCTAAAGTTAAGCATTTTCATTTTTAGTTCAACTTAGCTTATGAATTTTTAGTTTATGTTACAAAATTTAGATATTTTTATTATTATTAATGTGGATAATATTATAAATAACTATAAGACTTTTTGGAAATGCAAACATATTGCAAAGTTAAGATAAAAAGAGAGTGAATAATAAAGGAATCATGCCTTCCTTTCTCCCAGGCTTGTGTAGGAATACTAGTAACAATTCAGTTATTTTCTTCACTAATTCATTCATTTTACAATTATCTATTGACCATTTTCATGTGCATTAATGTTTTCCAAAATATATAATTTACTACCTAAAAGGCATTATACTACATAAAAATAACAACTAATTATTAACTCCAAATCCACTTAGTACTTGTTTCTCCTTTTATGTTTGCTGTATTCTGGACTATAAAGACTAAGTAACCTTGTGGTACTTAAATATATGCTAAATAGAATGGAATTAAATGATCTGTTCTGAATATTAAGACAACAAGGACAGTACCAAAAAGTAATAGGTAGTGGCACTTTCATCATTCCCAATGAATCCTGTGGCCATTTGCTTCTTATTTAAGAAAGTGCTGAGCTAATGGGATAAAGAAGCCATCATGAAGAGATTCTATGGGATTCTGGTATCATGACTACTATAGAAAAACCTTGTTATCATGTCATCAGAGTTTCAGCACTAAATGATAAATATCCTGGCTAGTACCCTATATAAGATGTTTCCCCTCACATTCATCACCCTGAGGTACTATATTGCTTGTTTCCTTTTCTCTAGTGCCCTGTGACCTCATTTTAACATTCAGTATCATATGACATGAATGCCTATTATATCTGTCATGGCTAAAGAATAACTGTTTTTTTTTCCCCCGCTTCTCATCCGTTTACTTTTATAACTGGGTATTACATATAATTAGACATATAAGAAGAATATAAAAAGAAATTCAGAAAAACAAGACACAAACTATTTTTATGAACATAAAGTAATATCATTATAATAATTAGTCAAATGAACTTGTTTGGAAGGGGTAGAAAATTTCATTAAGAATAAAGAAGATTGCATTCTTTTTCTTAAATGCACTCCCAGTTCTGATTTAGTATCACCAAAGGCAGGTCATGACCTCTCAAGACTTATTTCCTTATCTATAAAATTGAGTTGCCTACACAACCAGGTCTAATCTTTAGCAGTGCATTCAAGATCTTCCTTGATTGAATTTGAACTCTGTTTTGTAGTCTTATCTTTAACTACTACCATTCTCATACTTTATTCTGGATAATTTAATGTAATGAGACAAGCCTGGCTGTTTCAACCCTGTGCTGTTCCTTGGGACTGAAAAATCTGAATATTCATCTATGTCTTTATAAAGTATACAGTCTAGATAATGCTTCACTTAATTATAACTAAATACTGATTGGTATGATCTCACAAACTAAACTATAGCTACTTGAGGCTGAGACGAATTTTTACGTATCTTTGTATTCTACACGGTGTACAGCACAATGGGCTGCCGTGTGTCACTTCACAGAATGGTTGTTTAATATATATTAATTTGGATGGAAGAAGGCATATTCCCCCAAATGACATATTAATTGAATTACCAGTTAGCTAACAAACAGCAATCTATGTGCCAAACACATTGCTAGAGGTTAGGCACTTGAACTTTTGAGAAGTTTTCAGTCTAAACAGTTTTCTATTTTAAGAGTGAAGAGGGGGAAATCGGAGGGGGAGACGAACCATGAGAGACTATGGACCCTGAGAAACAAACTGAGGGTTCTAGAGGGGAGGGGGGTGGGGGATGGGTTAGCCCGGTGATGGGTATTAAAGAGGGCATGTACTGAATGGAGCATTGGGTGTTATATGCAAACAGTGAATCATGGAACACTACATCAAAAACTAATTATGTAATGTATGGTGACTAACATAACATAGTAATAATAAAAAAAAAGTTTTCTATTTTAATAATCACCCTTTGGTAGCTTAATATTATAACACCAGTCACTACTTCCATAGAAGAGGAGAAAAATCATGAGTATTGTGATAAAGAAAAAACATAATGACAAAGTTACAAATTTATTTAGGACAAAAACTTTTAAACAAACCAAAATGGAAAGGGAAGGGAAGTGAACTTTCTTTTACCTAATAAAGAATATCTGCCAAGCAATAAACAAACAATCCTCTGGCAAATACCACAATCACTGCAAAATATCTGAAACTTTCCCCTTGCCATTAGGAACAAGACAAGTGCTATCATACTTCAACATTACACTGGGGGTTCTAGCCATTAGAATAAAGTAAGAAAAACAACCAAAAAGAAAAGGTATGCAGATTAAAAAAGAAGTAAAATTATCAGTATTTGCAGATGATATGATGTGTCCACAGAAAGTCTAATAAATATACAAACTATTATAATTAATAAGTGAATTTGGAAGGTTACTGGGTAAAAGTCTATGCAAGGAAACAACTGTATTTTATGTATCAGTCTCAAGCTCACAGTTAAATTTTTAAAATATTTGCAGCAGTTTCACAAAAATACCAAATACATAAGAATAAATCCTATGAAAGATTTACAACACCTCCCCACTAAAACTACAAATTACTACTGAAAGAAACTAAAGAAGACCTATATAAATAGAGCTGTATGGTCATATAAATGATATCATTTATATTTCAGTATTTTATTTTATTTATTTATTTTTTTAAAGATTTTATTTATTTATTTGAGAGAGAGAGAATGAGAGACAGAGAGCACAAGAGGGAAGAGGATCAGAGGGAGAAGCAGACTCCCTGCCGAGCAGGGAGCCCGATGCGGGACTCGATCCCGGGACTCCAGGATCATGACCTGAGCCGAAGGCAGTCACTTAACCAACTGAGCCACCCAGGTGCCCATATTTCAGTATTTTAAAGATGTCAATTTTCTCCAGCTTGTTCTATAGATTCTATGCAATCCTAATCAAAATTCCAACACATTTTTTTCTTGAGGAAATTGGCAAAGGTGATTCAAAAAAATTACAATGGAAATGCAAAGGCCAAGAATGGTCAAGTGAAGCTGTGAGAACCACAAAATTGAAGGACTTGCACTCCTAGGTGCCAAGACCTATTTACCGAGAAGCAGTCATTAAGGCAGTGTAGGACTGGTGCAGGAATAGACAAAGTGATCAAAAGTATTGAAGAAAAAGTCCAGAAAGTCCAGAGACAAACCCAGAAATAGACATCTTAGTACAACGGAGGGAAAGAATGATCTTTTCGATAAATAGTACTGTGTCAAATGAATAACCATATGGTAAAACATTAATCTTGACTTCCACCACTTGCCATACACAATTCCAGATGGGTTTCAACTCTGAATGTGAAAGGCAAAGCAATAAAGCTTTTAGAAGAAAACCTAGGAGAGTGTCTCTGTGATGTTGGAGTAGGCAAAGATATCTTAAACAAGAAATAGAAATTACTAACCATAAAAGAAAAAATGGATAATTTGCACAAGACATAGGAAAGCAAAAAGCAACCCACAGACTGGGAGATTTCTGCAATACATACATCCAACAAAAAGGCCTGAGATCCAGAAAATTTAATGAAGTCTTACAAATCAATAAGAATAAAAAGATACCCAAGAGAACAACAGACAAAAGACTTATACCAACATTTGACAAAAGTGGATGGGCAAACCTTTAGTGGTCATTATAAAAGGTACTCAACTTCATTAGTCATTGGGAAAATCTGCATTTTGTGTCTCCCTCTACAATCACTGGCTAAAATGAAAAAGACCAAAAATGCCAAGTGTTAGAGAGGATTTAGAATGACTAAGCGAACACTTTGGAAAACTGTTATGCTGTAATGCTAAACTTAAGCTAGACTATGACTTAACAACCAATCCTAGATATATGCCTAACAGAAATATATTGATTTTTTCATCAAAGAAATAACAAAAATGAAAACAATCATGTACTAAAATGTTCACAGCAATATGATTCATACTAGTCAAAATCTGTATAATAAATAAGTTCAAGTGTATTCACAAAATGAACTACTACACATGCAACAACAGGGATGAGTCTCACAAAAGCTATACTGAGTAAAAGGTACCAGACAAAAGAGTTCATACTATATGAACCATTCATATAAATACAGAAGTAGGTAAAAGAAATATTTTGTCTTAGAATTTAGGATACTGGTCATTGGTGGGAGGGTGGGAAGTACAAGTGAGGCTTTTAAGATTGGGTAATGCTCTGTTTCTTTATGCAGGATAACTACATAGATGTTTTCAGTTTTTGAAAATTCACTGATCTGTTTCATTATGATATATGAACTTTTCTGTATGTGTCACACTTTAAAGTAAAAAAAAAGAATTACTGTCTCTGCCTTCTTCTTTCACTCTGTGATAATCTATGGTCTATTTTGCTGCTTATTTGAAATCCAAATCTATCAATTTGAGTTACTTATAAAATAAAATCTGCCCAAGATCCCCCGAGCCCTGACTTTACTTGTATTCTTTACCAACATGTGAAGGAAAATTACAAGCCTAACTTAGTAAGAAGAGGATGTTAAATGGCCAGCCAAAGTCATGATATATTTAAATATAGCAGGAAACCTCTAAAATATGTTTACAATGACCAGTTGTATTTTCTGAAGTTTGACCACAGACATTCATTCCTGTGAGTTAGAAACCTATCTCTATCTTTTAGTTTCCACTAGCAAAACAGATTTATGCCTATGAGGGAGAGATACTTTATTATGTTTTTGTTTTTCAGAGGCCATGCCAGCCAACTGGGCCAGAGAAACTTCTGGACAGAGACACTCTGAAACCCAAGACAGAATGAAAGAAAAATAGATTTAACTTAGTTTGTGTAGGCCTACTCCTAGATTCACACATACATATATATACACACAAGCACATCCAACATTTTGTGGATCTAAACTTATTTTTTCCTCAAGACAGTAAGATTCAATGATCTATCAATTCAATTTTGATATATCATTATCAGAATTACTATTTTGTTCTTCTAATTTTGTTTTAATCCTAAAGCTACACAGAAATCAGAATAACTATGATGGTTTTTGGAAAGATACTATGATAGAATGACACTCTCCCCTCTAAACTGCTCTCTTACAGTGATTAGTAAAGAGCTTGTAAAGACCAGAATAAGAATAAGGAATTTCAATGAAAAGATCCAAATGAGTGTTCTTGTTTTTGGCAGGGAGTGAGTTTGTGTACTTGTATGTATGTTTGGGGTTCTTTATTTGTTTTGATAGCATGAATGACAGGTATGACAGAGGTCATAAAGATAGGGCTATAATGGTGGAAGTATCAGAATTTATTGTGAAGTTACTGTAAAGGCAGGAGCCAGATGGCTTCCAAGAGAATATGATATGGTAAAACACTGGGCTGAGAAAAGAACTGAAAATCAGTTACAGACAGCCGGAAGGCTAAATATCTGGATGGATCAGTAAAGACAACTGGGATTTGAGCTAGAGGCTTATTTATTAAAAGAGGTAGATTTTAACAAGGTTATGCAATGAGAGGCAGCACCTTGTTGCTTCATGATGGTTATGTGTTTCAGAAGTAAAAGTTTGGAAGCATTTGCATTTGGGGGAAATTAACCACCAAAACTATAGATAATAGAGATTATTGCTATACAGGAAGGGGATATCCTATCAAACCCTAATCCCCAAAGTATAGTTCCTTCTCACTGCCAGACTCAACAGTTTAGTCCTTCATTGGCAGGGGAATGGGTTCTGTCTTGTGTCTCCCTCTACAATCACTGGTCAGTGTTTAAATTGGCTTTTTTTCTCTACCTAGTGTTTCACCATCTCTGCTGCTGGTCCTTGCTGCTCATTAGCCTGATACTGCTTTTGATCAACATCAATAAGCCTGCTACCACGGTAGCTCACTCCCACAGTTGGTAGGGACATCTGTCTGTCTGTCTCTTCTTTTAATCTCTGTTTGGTAAAAATGCAAAATAAGATAAGATAAGGTGAAATAAAATAAAATCCCCAAGCCCAAAAACCAACCTGTCAACAAACAAAATCTCTCAAAACATAAACTTGGTCTTACCAGCGTTTTCCCTATTTCTTAGCTCTTTAAACCTGAAAACACAGGGTAACTGATTATCATGGCCTTTTATTCAATACAGAATTTATCCTCTTACCGAGATGAGTGAGGCCTGAAAATTTGCTAGGAAGAAACACTGTACATACCACTCTGTATATGAGCCTCCTAAACTTCTTAGTGGGGTACCACACTGTCCACCCTAAGCAGGCTTGTAACAACTCTTCTGTAGTCTCCCTTTTTTAAAGCATGTGCCCACAACATCACACCCCCTTTTCCTAACTGCTCTGCAACTCTAAATACCCCTCTCCTTCAACAGCCTAACCATCCACAGGAAGGACATCCTATTTCTCCCATCCTCACTGTCGCCTGAAGACTCCAGCCTCCTGGAGACTACTCCTCAGGTCTCGCATAATTCTAGACAACCGGGATAATTTCTAGAATGAATGAAAAGGAGGAAAAGAAGATAAATGAACTAAATGTAGGCCATGTGTGACACCAAAGTGTCTGTCTTTTTCTTCAAGTAGTATCTGTCACATACAAATCTGGGTTTTATGAATAATAGTAACATCATAATTATATTGGACTTTATGTGACAGAAGTTCTAAATGAGGGGAAAAAAAAGTCTTATAAAATTATTTACAGACATTTAATCCACAGCAGTGAAGTTAAATTTAACCAAATTTAAGATGAAAGAAACATTCTTAAAAAGTAATGAAGACTTCCACTCTGGAATGATTGCAACATTCAAATATAGTAGCCATATCAATGAACGAACACCAGACAGCAACTTCATAATGCTCAAGGGCTCCATACTTTACAACAGGGTCCTTAATGGAAAAGTTAATGTAGCATTGAAGAAAAGTGAGCTGCTCAGCTGCTGCAGTAAAACCTTTAGATCATGAAAATAATGAGTCATTTTTCTTTCCCTATTCTTGACCAAAAACAAGAGTTAAAAAAAAAGGAATTAAAAAAAAAAAAAAGAATAAAAACAACAACGAAAAAGGTTTATGCTTATACCACCCCGCCCCCTCTGCCAAATTAGTTTCTGACAAATTGCATCCTAGTTAGACATTTTCCCTTATAAATACTTCTCAGGTAAAAAATACTTACCTTTCAAATATTCGAGATACAATAATTTACCTACTAAGTAGATGGAAACAATAGCCATACTAATTCAGTTAACTATGAATAAAAAAAAGTAATTTAGGAAACATGCCTAGTTTTCCCTAAATTCCTTAATTTTTCTGACAACATATTCAAGCCAACTTATTACAAAGCCAAGGTTTTATCATTTATTACAAATTTCGACCTCCCAAACACCAGGATTTCGTGTACAGTTTCTGGGAACATAAGTTAACATCCCACCTTGCTAGATATTTGCAAAACAACATAATAAGGTGTATCCCTTGTCTGTTTATATAAAACCATTGTTGCACATACTTTAATGTAGTGGAAGTCAAGAATGAAACATGTAAATGTGTCAAGTCAAGAGGATGAAGGCTTGATATAATCTTATTCTTAGAATAAATAGGAGAGAATTTTCTAAGATTTTTTTTTAAACCACTCCACAAAAAAAAAAAAAAAGTACAACTGTCTTAAATTTCATTTGGCAAATTTAAAAAAGAACCTGCTGAGCAAGTAAAAGAGCACATGAATATGGGGTATGAGATGGCCTGGAGTTGAGATGGTATGACTAAAAACTCTAGAATCAAAATAGAAGTTCTAGGTTCCAATCAAAAAGCAAAAGAAATTGGGGTGCCTGGGTGGCTCAGGTGGGTGTCCAACTCTTTGATTTCAGCTCAGGTCATGATCTTAGGGTAGTGAGATCGAGCCCCACACTGGGCTCCAGCCTGGGTGTGGAGCCTGCTTAAGATTCTCTCTCCACCCTCTCCTTCTGTCCCCTCCCTCCTCTAATAAAATAAAGAGATATAAAAAAAATTAAAAGAAATGAATGTACACTATGAGTTTTAAATCATATTTTACCTATGTAAACAAACACTTAATCTAGTAGAAGTCAGCAAAAGTTATGTGTGTAATTTTTTGAAATCAGGCTAGGAAAGTATGCCAAGATGATTAATAATAGGGAATCACTCAGAAATAAAGGAAAACAAATCTAAACACATTTTAACTTTAATACTTTTTAAAAAGCTTCCAGAAAGTTTTAAAGTCAAAGGCATAATTTTTGGCTTTACATCATTATAGGTGATACTCTTTCTTTTGGAAAAACAGTACTAACGAAGAATCCTATCAGTTTTATTCAGGAAAGTTATTTCTCCTAAATACTCTAGCCATATATTTCTATGTATTTGTAGAAGTACAATGCCAATGAGTAAATAGTTTAATTTAGATAACAGTGAGAAGTATAAATGAAAACCATAAGATAAATAATCAGAGATCAGAACGGTAAAGATATCTTTTAAGCCTCTGTCAGTGTTTTGGGCCTGAAATATGCTGGTAATCCAATGATCAAATATAATACTGTACATATTTATATTAAAAAAACAGTAAAAATGCCAATAAGTTATTACTTAGGTTTGCTTTAAAATTATTACCAACTTGAAATATTCATGTTAATTATAAAATTGACAAAATTATAAAATTTTGTTTTCTAATGTATGGCCCACAATTCCATGAGATAGTTAATATGTCATATTTTACATATGAAAAGTACTGAAGCTTGAAGAGGTTAGGAAATTTGTCAAAGCTAAACAGATCTGAAGCTTTGGAGATGAAATTTGAATTCAAGTCTGTCTGAGTCTAAAGCTCTAACATAATGCCATCCATATAATTAATTCTTAAAAATTAATTTTAATAATAAAGTTTAAACTAATTTCACAAGTTTGTTTACTTTTATTGTGTTCAAAGTTTACTAAATGATACACTGAAAATTAGAATTTTACCAAAATATATAAAACATTATAGTCAAAATAATTAAAAATATCCTGAAAAATATTATTCATTATTTCATATTTCAAGGGAAAGCAGAAAGTTAAAGGGAGAAACAGAGGCAAAGTGTACGCTTACTCAATTCTTTATCCAAACTTTTTTTTGGTAAGATTTATTTTATTTTATTTTATTTTATTTTTTAAAAGATTTTATTTATTTGACAGAGAGAGACACAGGGAGACAGGGAACACAAGCAGGGGGAGCGGGAGAGGGAGAAGCAGGCTCCCCATGAGCAGGGAGCCAGACGCGGGGCTTGATCCCAGGACCCCAGGATCATGACCTGAGCCGAAGGCAGATGCTTAACGACTGAGCCACCCAGGAGCCCCTAAGATTTATTTTATTTTAGAGAGAGAGGGTGTGTGCACCGAGGGGGTAGGAAGCTGAGGGAGAGGGAGACAAGAGACAAGGAGAGGTAGGGGAGTCGGACATGGGGCTAGATCCCAGAAGCCTGAGATCATGACCTGAGCCGAAATCAAGAATTAGACATTCAACTGACTGAGCCACCCTGGAGACCCTCTTTATCCAAACTTAGCAATTTCTGAAATGCTAGCAAATATGCCCAAGTAATAATTACTATTATCTTATTATCCAATAATAATTATTATTTGGGCCCACTCGGTAACATTTCAGAATTCTCTGAGATGAATCATTGGTACGTTGAACTCCTGTATTCATCCATCTTTTCATTCATTCACTTCCTTTCTTACTCAGTAATATTTATTTACAGACCACTTCTTATATGCTAGGCACTCTGACATATACCAAGAACTTCAACTTATGAAGAATACAGAGTTTTGACAGTAAAAGAAAAAAATATACATACAATATAGCAGGGACATAAACTAAGTAAGAAAGTTATAGAAGCACAAAGAAGGAAGACACTAAACTGTAAGTGGTAATACTTCAGCTCAGTTTTATTCACTGTAAGGCTTCATAGGATAGTCAAGTGAACAGCTGGAAATTCTGATCTGACAATATGGCATTTTAACAAAGGCCAGTTAAGTGTTTATTTTTTTTTAATTTTGTTTGTTTTTCTTGTGTTGTTGTTGTTTTTTCCTGGGATAATCATTAAGGTATTCTGGTACTCATCCAAGCTGGCAGGCTCCCATAAAAATGCTTGGACCTAACATACAGCACAGTTCCACATTAACAACAAATATGTCTTGGACGGTATGAGTGTTATCTGTTTACAGGCAGAGGCTGAACAGTGGACCCTCCCTAACAATATTTTCTAACCTCAGCATCTGAAGCCAAAAACACACTGAATTGAATTAATATACTAAGTTTTAGATATATGTTAGGTATTTTTTCGAATTTTATAAAGGTAAGAAGTACCCCTTTCGGAAAATATGTAGCAAGGAGTGATATAATTATAAGAATAATAATAACTAACATCTGCACTTACTATGTTTTTAATCTTCACAACCTACTTAAGAGGCATGTACTACGTATTAATAATAATGTAAATGGTCAATGTTCAAAACAGATCAAAGAGCTACTTTAAAATATCTGGAGTGCAGACTGTTTCAAAATACGAAACAAACAATACTAGTGTTAATGATGGTAAAGGGATTTATAATAAATACCAAGAATAAAAACAAATAATGCTGTGGCTGAAGGAAGATGGAGGAGACTGCAATTTCGAAATGAAAATCATTTTATTTAAAGATTTTATTTATTTATTTGACAGAGAGAGAGACAACGAGAGAGGGAACATAAGCAGGGGGGAGTGCGAGAGGGAGAAGCAGGCTTCCCACAGACCTGGGAGCCGGATGCGGGTCTTGATCCCAGGACACTGGGATCATGACCCAAGCCGAAGGCAGACGCTTAACCAACTGAGCCACACAGGCGTCCCTGAGTTTGGAGCATACGTAAAGTTGTGAGAGACTATCATTTTATACATCACAAAAGTTGAAATTTAATGTAAAATAATCTGGGAGATGGTAAATAAAAAGTAGTTGGGATTAACCAGAGAAGAAAGTCTTGACTTTATTTTAAACTAAGTATCACAGACATGACGCTCCTCAAGGGAATAATTACAAGGTCCTCATCACTTAAGTGCCCTTGAACTATTAATATTTGAAACCAATACTCACCCAACTCTGATCATGACACCATCAAATTTACTGAAAGGTGAAACTCTAATTATCTACTTAATTATCATATACTTAATAAATGCTCTTAAAGAAGTTAATGAGGTATCTTGTTAGCTATTTCATATGTTTGTTAATTTACTGCTTAAAAGTGTATCTTAAAGTGTTCTAAAAAAACCACTCAGTTTACTCAGTTGGATAAATCAGTTTATACACTCTAAAAATGCCTAAATGATAGTTTATATTTGCTATATTTTATTGCTTAGCCCTTAAAAGTCTTTCTTCATCTAGAAGGCAGCCATACTTAATTTTTAAGCTTTATGTTAAGATTGAAAATGCATAAAAATCCTTTTAAGTAATACCCCATTCCCTGGCTCTGAACAGTATGTTCATCTGTAGAGTGCTTGACTGTATTTGGTAGCTATTTATGAATATTAATAGCTGACAGAAAAGAATTCCACTTAAAAGAAAACAGTTTCTGTCTTACCACTGTCCACAATCAAATTTTTAGGCATCATAGCACTTTGAAAGGCTGTTAAAATAAAAGGAAGTATTTTTAGGGCTTAGTTGCCAAAACCTAAAGTAAAGTAGCTGATCATGTATGTAGTAATACATAGTACAACCTTCTCTTCATGGAAGATTTTTTCTCAACCTCATGCTAATGGTCAAAGATTTAATTAGTAAAGATATCTGATTCACCTTATTTTTCTGGGGTCTTGTATCATATTAGTAACTGGCCTTCTTTTTTGACAGGATTCAGAGCTTTTCATTTTCTTACTTTTCTGCCTGGGTTGCTACTGAAAATGCTTACGAGGGTTTTTTTTTTTTAATAGATCTGTTACATACATTTTCATAATAACCTGTATAAGAATATAAATGCTATGCTTTCCCCCCCACAGATGTGACATTATACAGCACACTTTTGGTGTTTAGAATTTATCATTATCATGCAAATTGGATTAATAGTAGCCAAAGTACAAAATCCTATTGGAGAAGAGGATTAGAGGTTTTACCACACCAAAATAAACTGACAAAAAGTTTTTCACATATGGAAATTGGGAGACAAATGTAACTTGCTTTAAGATCGTTTCATCTTTAAGATCATTTCATCCTATAGATCTATTATCTAAGCAATGAGTGTATTAATAGCATTTGCTTTTTTAAAGGATGTTGAAGCAAAGTTGATTTTCTTCCAGTTTGTGGACATTACCTCTGGAATGCGGTAGAGAACTGAGTGTTAGTTTCTTTCAGTTTCTTCCATTATCTTAGTGCTCCATGTTTGTTTGTTTTTTTTCCTTGAATGCCTCAATGGCCTCAATTTTTTTCCCTGAATGCCTCAATAGTTGCTTACAAAATGGGTGGGGTAAAAAATTCACATTTGACAAATTATATAATTGCAAATATTTTTAAAAATCGAATATGTTAAAAATAATGATGTAATACAATGAAAACACAACAGAAAGCTATATTAAAATGTCCTTGCAGAAACCAATTTTATTATTTTTTATAATCTTAAATATGCCAACAAATTTAAACTGCTTTAAAAATGTGGTAATATACATGTTATTTTTATCTATTTTCTTTTTCTCTTAATGATATGACTCCTAGATACTGCAAATATTATCTAAAAATAGAATACAAACTATAATATATAATTATTTTCTAGTATTGCTTGTTAGAAAAGGGGAGTGGTAAAATGCTCCTGTAACAGTTCTATGCGGGCCGTATTTATTCCGTCAGATAGTTAATTCCTAAAGCTGAAACAATCATTACATTTTGATGTTCATCTGTTTTACTGAACTACCCACAGGGAGATTTATGGGAATGCTATCATGTCAGGGTCACAAGATTAAGTGAACAGTGATGACAGTAAACAAGCCATTTCTCTATATTCCAAAGGGTTTAACTCAGTTACTTAAAATGCCATAAACATAAATAGTCTTCTCTCTACAATGTATCCATGACAGATGACTTCAAAATACAGCACTCTAGGGCAATGGCACTTTCCAACTAAACAGGCAACCCTTATTACTGACAAAAGACAGTAAACTACTTGGGAACACAAGCAGCAAAAGACACTTCACAATCTAATGCATAAAACTTTAGTGTGCATATAATATAGAGCAATGTCACTGTAGTTTACTCATTTCATTTATAAAAACAAAAATATATATGATATGCAGTTATAAGAACAGGATCTTTCTAGAGAAAAATACTGTTTGAATTCAAATTATTAAACATTTTTATATGTCTTTCATGATTTTCAAGAAGTCAACGTGTTGAACATACTATTTTAGGGAATACAGTGATATTTAACTAAAAATGTCTAATCTAAAATACAAGCTTATAAAAACAATCACAGTAAGGAGTCCAGAGATTTTTCTTGACAGCCTAGTAAGGTACCATCTTCAATGATTCCAGCAAAAATACCATCTGCCAACACAGCAGATGTTACTGCTTGAGAAATATTTCCTACAGTTTCACAAATGAATATTTTAATTAGCAGCCCAATAAATGACTGAGGGATTGTGATCATCTCCCTTTAACTCCAGGCACTTGTTGCAAATGGCCAAAAATTTTAAACTTTATGCCATCTGTAAATCAAGGAGAAGTTTCATTTATGTGAAGATCCAAAACTTTTTTTGTTTTAAACCTAACGACTTCCATGCTAAGAAAGTAGTCTAATATTTGTGAGATTTTTTTATTTTATAATCTACTTATTGATTTTCTTCATTTGTAAGTTTTATGCAACTCTAACTCTATGTATTAAGCATTTTACTAGGTGCCTTATTTCTGAGACTTATTAAAACAATTATTCTAATTTTTTTTTAAAAAGTCTATATATTTTAGGGAAAAAAAGCAACAGAAATAATTGCCTTGTAATCAATTGGGTCATAAAGGTTTCAGTGTGATCATTGTCATAGACAAATTATAGACATTTTTGGTCTTGACCTGTATAATCACTATTGATCTATATCACCTCATCCTTTCAAATCACTGCTCTTGCCTATATGATCTGCATTAGATTTCTATCAGGGAAAATGATCTGATAGGCTTTTTAAAGTTCTGCCATCCTGTAGTATATTTTCTACTCCTGTTCATTTGGACCTTTGTTTTAAGGGAAGGTCAACTTTGAGACTCCTTTGAGGCTCTTGCTGAATCTGGCAATACCACCTACTCCTTTCCCCACCTGGAGTCCTATACCAACGTCCTAGGCCATTCCTGTTATTCACTGAAGACTTAAAAGATGCTGACAATCTTCCTTTCCAACCCAAGTGCTGAAATTATCTTGGGTAATTCAACATAAGTGACGCATGCAAGATTCCATCTTTTTCAGTTTCTTGACCTCCTCATTACCATGATCTTCAACTTGACCCCACTTAACCACTTTCAGGACCATTCTGGATTTGTCAATCTTGCACTGCTGTTGTTCTGAAATCTTAAATTAAAACATCCTAAAACTGCCCATTCTTTCAGCTTAGCAACTCTTGTTTTCTTGACTCCATTATTATCTGCCTATCAATTCCCTTCTTTCTTTACTTTCCTTTCTGAACTACCTTACACTACACAATCTATCACTTCAACCATTTTCTTACTTGTATCTTAATATCTTTGCTCCCTTCCCTTGATGAACCTACCCAGCAAAACACAACCCTGGAAGAATCTACTGTTTTCAGTGCTTGGGAAGAAGAAAGCACATATCCCAAATGTATTGCTGACAGCACCTGTTGATGGACAATCTGTGTATGTGTGCTGTATGGGGAGAGGGAGGGCTGAAAGAAAGAAGTAAATCAAGGATGTCTCCTAGATGCCCTTTACTGGGTGAATAGGAGAGATGAAATTTGTACTGGAAAATATGTTTTGGCCATGCCTGAGAAAGTTAGCACATGTATAACTAGTGACCTAATATCATATGGAGCTCTAGTTCAATCTCGTGGTGGACCTTTATACTAGAATGTGCCACAGGCAAGGCAAACTCAATAATCATCTTCCCATCTATACCAGTTCCTTGAATGTTTTTCAGTTCTAAGAATGGCCCCACCATTCTCCCAGGGAATCATGAGAATAACGTGGGCAACATCCTTGGTTCTTTCCTATCTACTCAACCATCAAGTCATGATGACTCTTAGATTTATGTTTTCTATTAGACCAGTCAGAATTAGTAACCTCAATTAGAACACAGTGAGTGAATGTCAAAGGTTCAAATTCCCAAAGAAAAACAAAATATGTTCCATGATTACAGAACCCTTGAAGCAAACAGATGTCCCAGGATAGTTGTAGAAAGGTTTGGGCTAGGGAATCTAAATGGATGAGAAAAATAAGCAAAATCTCCACTTCACTCTATGCCCTCTGTAACAAGCAGGGTTTTGAATCTAGGAGACCTGAGACTACTCTTATCTTCTCAGGAGCCATAAGAGATATTCCTTTTAAAAAGCAATTCAACTATCCTTAGAGAGGTGATGGATCATAGAGGCTTGATGGGTAAAGAGACTCAAGTATCCAGAGTTTGAGTTTATTCCAAAACTAAGAAGATGATATATGAAGAGGGTCCTGAAAGGGGGGGGGGGCATCTATTCCCAATGAAACAGCAGGAATATACATGGCTGTACCCGAGGTGCCACAGCTCCTTGCATTAATATAGAACCTAATGTCTCATTTTGTCCAGAAACAGACCCCCCCTTCAAGCATAAATTAAGCGTATCTCCAGAGTCCAGAGTGAAATGAAGATCCCAGGGCTTTATATTAATAAGATTACTAGAATCTCTGCATAATCCAGGAGTGTATATGTAGGGTCCTATTAATAACTGAGATTGAATTTTCCAACAGCCCCATGGAGGGAACTCAGAGCAAATTAGTTTGGAATTAAATAAATACCTGAGTGCAGTGGTTGTAGTTCATACCCATTACAGATGGCAATAGAGAATGTTTAAAGATAAAGGAAACAGAAGTGAAGTCAGGAAGTGAAAGTTAATGGGATTGTTTCAGAATATTCCAAAGCCAGAATTTATTTCCAATTTTCACTCCACAGCACTACCTGCTCATTCTTTATGTCACTTTATTATTTTGACTTTAAATTCATGATACAGTGAGTATGAGAACTCCTGTTTTGAAGGTGTAGAATATCAGGTTGAAATCCAGTAAGTATGTCATTTTCCCATTTGAACCTGTTATATTCATTTATATAGCTCTTAGGAAGCTACGGGATAAGCATTCTATGAAACTTCATAGCCATTACACAAATGCGGGCTGTGATATCAATATATTTGATTTCTAAGCAGGTTTCTTTTTCCATCTTCTATCTCACATTGTCATGGAGATCACAATTAGGAGATTATTTGGTCTAACCCAGTAACTATCAATACACCTGGCAGCACAGCTTATAACCAATATTCACTGACTGTAGAGCACATTCCTAATTTAAATCTTGACACTTTACTTAAAAACTGTTGGAAAAAAGTTCCTTTTTCCTCCCTCTGAACATTTCATAATCTTTATTAGAGAATGAGTACATTTACCACATTTACTTAAGCATTTTAAAAACTACATAATTTAAAAAATACATAGTGAAAATTAATTCATTTATAGCTATTAGTTATAGAAAAATCTAACTTATGTTCTATGATTATATGACCAATATACCTGTGTTGGCAGGAAACCTGAGTTGTAACTTATTTAACTTTAAAACAGTAACTTAATACTATTTGATTGTAATTCTCAATATTAAAAATGGAATACAGTTTGATAAATATTAGTATTCACAATTCAAGAGTCATCTATAAAGACTTCTTTGGGCCTTTGATTTTTTTAAAGTTTTTGAACATTTATTAATTTATATACAGTAAAATTCACTCTTTTTTGGTGTACAGTTCTATAAATCCTGACAAAAGCAGAGTCATGAAACCACTACTGCAATCAAGATACAGAATAGTTCAATCCTCCCCAAAAGCTCCCTTATGTTGTCCCTTTCTCATCAAACTTCCTTTCTACTCTTAACCCTTGTAAGCCATTAATATGTTTTATTTGCCAAAGGTTTTGCTTTTTCCAAATGTCACATAAATGGAATTATGCAATTTGTGTTCTTTTGAGTCTGGCTTCTTTTATTTTGCAGAATACACCTGAGATTCATTCAGGTTGTTGCATGTATCAATAGTCGATTCCTTTATATTGCTGAGTACTATTATATGGATGTACTGTTTATCCATTCACCAGTTGAAGAACCTTTGGGCTACTTTCAGTTTTGGGGCATTTACTAATAGGGTTGCTATGAGCATTCGTTACAAGTTTTCTGTGTGAATATAAGTTTTTATTTCTCTTGGAGTAAATACTTGGGAATAGGATTGCTGTGTCATATGGTAAGTGCATGTTTGATTGTATAAGAAAACTGCCAAACTGCTTTCCAAAGAGGATGCACCATTTTGTATTTCCTCCAGCAATGTACATGAGTTCAGCTACTTCACCTCTTTGTCAGCTCTTGCATTGTAAGGTTTTTGTTTTAATTTTAGTCATTCTAGTAGATAAGTATTAGCATCTGATTGTTGTTTTAATTTGAACTTCCTTAATAGCTAAGGATAGTGAGTATCTTTTCATGTAGGTATTAGTCATCTGTACATTGTGCTGAAGTGCCCAAATATTTTGCTTGCTTTTTTATTGTAATGTTTGTTTTCTTATTGTTAAATTTGGAAAGTTATTTATACATACATATTATAGGTATATATATACATAAATATACACACACATACATTACATACATACATACATATACATACATACACACACATATACACACTTGTAAGTCCCTTGAATACCATTATACTTGGATAAATATATATTCTTATACTTGTATACATTTATATTTATAAGACCTTTGCAAGATTATGTGATTTGCAAATACTTTTTCCCAGTCTGTAGTTTTCCCAGTATGAGAGAATGTGGCATTCTCAACAGTCTCTTTCACACAAAAAAGTTTTTAATTTGATAAAGCCTGCCATGGATTGAATGTTTATGTGTCCTCCCCTGCCCCCCTGCCCCCCCAGTTTTATGTTGAAACCTAATCCCCAATGTGGTAGTATCTGGAGGTGAGGTCTCTGGAAAGTGATTGGGTAATGAAGGTGGGGCCCTCATGAATGGGATTAATGCCTTTATAAAAGGAACCCTAGGGAGATCCCTCAACTCTTTCATCTTGTGAGGACACAGCATGAAGGCACCCATCTATATGAACCAGGATGTGGGCTCACCTGACACTGAATCTGCTAGTGCTTTTATCTTAGACTTCTCAGCCTCCAGAATTGTTAGATACAAATTTCTGTTGTTTATAAGCCACCACATGGTGTTTTTGTTATAGTAGCCCAAGCAGACTAAGATAAAGTCCATTGTAGGATTTTTTTTTTCTTTTATCGATCAGGCTTTTAGTGCTGTATCTAATAACTTTGTCCAACACAAACAAGGTTGAAAAGATTTCTTCCTATGCTTTTTTCTAGAAATTTTAGAATTTACATTGTATATTTAAGTCTATCATCCATTTTAAATTAAATTTTGCATAAGATGTGAGTCATAGTTCAGGGATCCAATTTTTGTATGTGAATGTTCGATTGTTCCGGCATTATTTGTTGGAAAGACTATCGTTTCTCCACTAACTTGCCTTTGCATCTTTGTGGGGAAAAAACATAACAAAACAATTCTTTCTTCATTCCCAATTTCCAAGTTCCACTATGTTTCTTCCTCCTTGTGCCTGAAGAACATCGCTTCAGCATTTCTTTGAGAACATGTCTAGTAGAGAGAAATTCTCTTAGATTTCCATCATTTGACAATGTTTTTATTTTGCTTGCGTTTCTGGATGGTATTTTTGTTGAATATAGAATTTTGGTTTGGCAACTGCTGGACTCCATGATTTCTGGTGAAAATGCTGTAATTATTTGAATTGCTTTTCCCTTATATGTAATGTACTGTATTTTCCTCTGGATTCTGTTTAGATTTTTTTTTCTTTATCTTTGGTTTTTAGGAGATTGATTATGATGTGTCTGGGTATAGTTTTTATTGAGCTTATCCTGAGCTTCTTGAATCTCTAACTCCACCAAATTTGTTAAGTTTTCAGCCATTTTTTCTTTAAATAACTGTTCTGTATGAATCTCTTTCTCCTCCTTCTGTAAGACTTCAATGTTATGAATTTTACACCTCTTAATATTGTCCCACAGGTGCCTGGAACCCTTTCCATTGTTTTCCCCACTTTGTTTCTCTCTGTTCTTCATTTGTATAATTTTGATGATCTATCTTCAAGCTCATGCACTCTCTCCTCTGTCATCTTCATTCTACTATTAAGCTCATTAAATGATTATTTTTTAATTCTGATAAAATTTTTCATTTTCATTTGGTTCTTTTATATACTTTCTATTTCTCTTCTAAGATCTTCTTTCATTCCGTTCATTTAAAAGTGTTTACTTTGACTTCATGGAAGGTGGTTATATAACAGCTGCTTTGAATATTTGTCTCATACTTTTAATATCTGGGTTATCTTGGGATTGGTATTTATTAATTCTCTTTCCTTGAGAAATGGTAAGATTTCCCAGGTTCTTTGCATATTAGGTAATTTTGGATTGTACCCTGGATATCTTAAATATTATTTTGTAGGACACTGGACCCTGTTAACTCCTGTTAAGAAAATATGTTTGTTTATTTTTGTTTGAGCAGTCAATCTACCCTGTTAGTTTCAGACTGTAAGTTCTATCTTGCCTTCTGCGGGCAGCAGTTCTATTGTTCATTTAGATCATATCTTGGATTTGTAAAACTTTAAAAATACCTTCTAAAGCCCCAGAATCTTGAGTCTTATTCCATTTACTAAGTGCTTTTTATTTCATTATTCCAATCAATAATTTTTACAATAAATGTAATAATTAATTTCATCCCTGGAATGACCATGGGCTTTAGAGTTACACAGATCTAGATTCAAATCCTGTCCCCATTATTTAGTTATATAACACTGGGCCAGCTACTCAAATTTTCTGAGACTCACATTTCTTACGTGCAAAATGGAAAAAGTAATACCTACTTTACAAAGTTATTAGAATGAAAATAAGAAAATAAGATATTAGATGTGAAGTATGCCGATGAATCTAAACAGAGATGCTGCTAATACAAAGCTGCACTCAATAAATATAAGCTTCTACCATACAAAATCTCAATAGTAATGCTTATATGAAAATGCAGACTAAAAATTGGGACCGTGTGTGTGTGTGTGTGTGTGTATGTGCATTTTTACTCAAGAGCCTATTAAAATCTTTTAAGTTTAATTTAGGTTGTTATGGCTTATGTAGTTTTTTTTTTTCCAGTTTTACTGAGATATAACTGATATCCAGCATTATATAAGTTTAGGGTATACAGCATAATAATTTGACTTACGTATATTGTAAAATGATTACCATAGTAAGTTTAGTCAACATCCATCATCTCATAGAGATATGAAAAAAGTGAAAAAAATGGTTTTGTTCTTTGTGATAAGAACGCTCAGTATCTAGTGTCTTAACTTTCATATATACCATATAGCAGTGTAAGCTATAATCATCATGTTGTACATTATATCCCTGGTACTTATTTATAACTGAAAGTTTGCATGTTTTGATCACCTTCTTCCAACTCCCCCTCCACCAACACCCTACAGCTGATAACCACAAGTCTGATCTCTTTTTCTATGACTTTTTTTCTTTCTTTCTTTTTGGTTCCACATATGAGATCATACAATACATGTCTTTCTCTGTCTGACTTATTTCACTTAGCATAATGTGAGGTCCATCCATGTTTTTGCAAACAGGAGGATTTCCTTGTTCTTTTTCTTTATGGCTGAAACATTCCATTATATATATATATATATCTCACTACATACCTATATATATGACACACAACTTGATCCATTCATTGATTGATGGACACATAAGTTGTTTCCATGTTTTGGCTATTGTAAAGAATGCTGCGATGATCATGGGAGTGCAGATATCTTTTCAATATAGTGTTTTTGTTTCCCTCAAATATATTCCAGAATAGGAATTGCTGAATCATATGGTATTTCTATTTTTAATATTTTGAGGAACCTCCACACTATTTTCCATTAGTTGTACCATTTCCCTTAGTTGTACAATTTCCATTGGCTGTACCAATTTACATTCTTACCAACAGTTGCTCAAGGGTTCCCTTTTCTCCACATTCTTGCCAGCATTTGTTCTCTCTTGTCTTCTTGATGATAGCCATTCTAACAGGTGTGAGGTGATAGCTCATTGTGATTTGCATTTCCCTAATGATTGGTAATGTTGAGCATCTCTTCATGTTGGCCATTCCTATATCATCTTAGGGAAAATTTCAATCTAGTCCTTTGCCCAGTTTTTAATTTAGCTATGTAGTTTAAGAAATTAAAAATATGGGCGCCTGGGTGGCTCAGATGGTTAAGCATCTGCCTTCGGCTCAGGTCATGATCCCAGAGTCCTGGGATCAAGTCCCGCATCGGGCTCCCTGCTTCGCGGGAAGTCTGCTTCTCCCTCTGCCTCTCTCTCGCTCTGTCTCTCATGAATAAATAAATAAAATCTTTAAGAAAAAAAAAGAAATTGAAAATATGACCCAAAAATATAAAATAAAGAAAAACTGTTTGTACATACTAAGTATTATTTAAAAATGTTAGTTCTTGAATATGCATTTTTAAAGAGCTGTCAGATTCTAGTTCCTCCTCAGGACAAAATAAAGAACAATAATATTAATTCAAAAGTGGAGAGGCAGAGCAAGATGGCTGAGGAGTAGGAGACCTAGATTTCGTCTGGTCTCAGGAATTCAGCTGGATAGGGATCAAACCATTCTGAACACCTACAAACTCAACAGGAGATCGAAGAAAAGAATAGCAACAACTCTCTCAACAGAAAAGTGACCACTTTCTGGAAGGTAGGACGTGTGAAGTGAATCCGAGGTGATATTCGGGAGGATAGACGGTGGGGGAGGGGGCCTCCGTGGGCCGCTTCTGGCAAGGGATAGAGCCGCGGAGCACAAAATCAGAACTTTTAGAAGTCTGCTAGGCTGAGGGACGTCGCTCCAGTGGCTAAGCGGGGGGTGGAACCCTCGTGGGACAGTGTGGTCTCAGGACCCTTGGGGTCACAGAAAGACCGGGGGTGCCTGAGTGTGGCAGAGCTCCCAGGGATCAGAGCGGGGAAGCCGGCTGCAGAGACGGAGCCCAGGCACGGGCTCTCAGCTGGGGGTTGCCATAAACCATGATCCGCAGCACAGTTGGGCCACTGCACCTCCTGCAGGGACCCAACAAGCGGCAGATCCGGGAGACTCCCCTTCCTCCCCTGGGAGGAGTGGCACAGGAGCGCACTGCACAGATCTGCTGGGTTTGGAGACTCCACACGGGGTTGTGTGCCAGAGATAGAAATGCTCGGTCACAGGTCGGGTGAGTGCGGAGTGCGGCCAGAGACCAGGGAGACGGGAGTGACTGACTGCTTTTCTCTGGGGGCTCACTGAGAAGTGGGGACCGAGTTCTCGGCTCCTCCGGGACGGAGATTGGGAGGCCCCATTTTCACTCTCGTCCTCCAAAGCTGTACAGAAAGCTTGCAGGGAACACAGGCTCCTGAGAGCAAACACGAACAGATTACTTAGCCCAGACCCGGCAAGAGCAGGGCAATTCCGCCTCCCCACAAAGACATTTGGGAACCATAGCAACAGGCTCCTCCCTCAGAAGATCAGCAAGAACAGCCAGCCAAGACCAAGTTTACCGATCGATGAGAACTGCAGAACTCCAGTGCTAGGGGAATACACATAGAATCCATGGCTTTTTTACCATGATTCTGTAGTCTTTCAAAGTTAATTTTATTTTAACTTTTTTTTTTTTGAATTTTTCTTTTTCCCTTTTTCAACCAACATCTTATCAATCCCTTTTTTAAAAAACATTTTTTATTTATCATTTTTAGAGTCATATTCTATCCCTTCATTGTAGTTACGCTTATTTTTGGCATATATATATATAAGTTGTTCTCTCTTTAAAATTTTGAGATACAGTTTCTTCTAACAGATCAAAATATACCCTAAATCTCTAGTGTATGGCTTTGTTCTATTCTCCTGCCTGATCACATTCTCTCCCTTTTTTTTCTTTTTTTTTAAGTCCTCTTCTTTCTTTTTTCAAACAACTTCTTATCAATTCCTTTTATAAAATTTTTTATAATTTTCATCTTTATAGTCATATTCCATCCCTTCATCATATCAACCCTTATTTTTGTACATATATAAGTTTTTCTTTCTTTAAAATTTTGGGAGGCACTTTCTTCTAACAGACCAAAATACACCCCAAATCTAGTGTGTGGCACTGATCTATGCACCAGCCTGATTATATTTTATCATATTCTGTTTTTTTTTGTTTTGTTTTGTTCTGTTTTTGTTTGTTTTTATCTTTTTCTTTCTCTCTCTTTTTTGTCTTTTTTCTTTCTTTCCCTTTCTTTTCCCCCTGCTTCAGGTCTTTTCTGATTTGTTTAGAGTGTATTTTCTGGGGATGTTGTTACCCTGTTAGCATTTTGTTCTCTCATTCATCTCTTCTCCTCTGGACAAAATGACAAGACGGAAAAAATCACCTCAACAAAAAGAACAAGAGGTAGTACCGACTGCCAGGGACCTACTCAATATGGACATTAGCATGATGTCGGATCTGGAGTTCAGAATCATGACTTTAAAGATACCAGCTGGGCTTGAAAAAAGCATGGAAGTTATTAGAGAAACCCTCTCTGGAGAAATAAAACAACTAAAATCTAACCAAATTGAAATCAAAAAGGCTATCAATGAGGTGCAATCAAAAATGGGGGCGCTAACTGCTAGGATAAATGAGGCAGAAGAGAGAATCAGTGATATAGAAGACCAAATGATGGAAAATAAAGAAGCTAAGAAAAAGAGAAATAAACAACTACTGGATCACGAGGGCAGAATTTGAGAGATAAGCGATACCATAAGACGAAACAACATTAGAATAATTGGGATCCCAGAAGAGGAAGAAAGAGAGAGAGGGACAGAAGGTATATTGGAGCAAATTATAACAGAGAACTTCCCTAATTTGGGGAAGGAAACAGGCATCAAAATCCAGGAGGCACAGAGAACCCCTCTCAAAATCAATAAAAATAGGCCAACACCCCAACATCTAACAGTAAAACTTACTAGTCTCAGAGACAAAGAGAAAATCCTGAAAGCAGCTCAGGAGAAGAGATATGTAACCTACAATGGTAGAAACATTAGATTGGCAACAGACCTATCCACAGAGACCTGGCAGGCCAGAAAGGACTGGAAGGATATATTCAGAGCACTAAATGAGAAAAATATGCAGCCAAGAATACTATATCCAGCTAGGCTGTCACTGAAAATAGGAGAGATAAAAAGCTTCCAGGACAAACAAAAACTAAAGGAATTTGCAAACACGAAACCAGCCCTATAAGAAATATTGAAAGGGGTCCTCTAAGCAAAGAGAGAGCCTAAAAGCAACATAGAGCAGAAAGGAACACAGACAATATACAGTAACAGTCACCTTACAAGCAATACAATGGCACTAAATTCCTATCTTTCAATAGTTACCCTGAATGTAAATGGGCTAATTGCCAAATCAAAAGACACAGGCTATCAGATTGGATTAAAAAACAAGACCCATCGATATGTTGTCTGCAAGAGACTCATTTTAGACCCAAAGACACCCCCAGATTGAAAGTGAGGGGATGGAAAACAATTTACCATGCTAATGGACACCAAAAGAAAGCTGGAGTGGCAATCCTTATATCAGACAAATTAGATTTTAAACCAAAGACTGTAATAAGAGATGAGGAAGGACACTATATCCTACTTAAAGGGTCTATCCAACAAGAAGATCTAACAATTGTAAATATCTATGCCCCTAACATGGGAGCAGCCAATTACATAAAGCAATTAATAACAAAAGCAAAGAAACACATCAACAACAATACAATAATAGTGGGGGACTATAACACCCCCCTCACTGAAATGGACAGATCATCTAAGCAAAAGATCAACAAGGAAATAAAGACTTTAAATGACACACTGGATCAAATGGACTTCACAGACATATTCAGAACATTCCATCACAAAGTAACAGAATACACATTCTTCTCTAGTGCCCATGGAACATTCTCCAGAATTGATCACATCCTAGGTCATAAATCAGGTCTCAACTGGTACCAAAAGATTGGGATCATTCCCTGTATATTTTCGGACCACAGTGCTTTGAAACTAGAACTCAATCACAAGAGAAAAGTCGAAAAGAACTCAAATACATGGAGGCTAAAGAGCATCCTACTAAAGAATGAATGGGTCAACCAGGAAATTAAAGAAGAATTAAAAAATTTCATGGAAACAACTGAAAATGAAAACACAACTATTCAAAATCTTTGGGATGCAGCAAAAGCAGTCCTCAGAGGAAAGTATATAGCAATACAAGCCTTTCTCAAGAAACAAGAAAGGTCTCAAATACACAACCTAACCCTACACCTAAAGGAGCTAGAGAAAGAACAGCAAATAAAGCATAAACCCAGCAGGAGAAGAGAAATAATAAAGATCAGAGCAGAAAAAAAAAAAAAGATCAGAGCAAAAATCATTGAAATAGAAACCAAAGGAACAGCAGAACAGATCAACGAAACTAGGAACTGGTTCTTTGAAAGAATTAACAAGATTGATAAACCCCTGGCCAGACTTATCAAAAAGAAAAGAGAAAGGACCCAAATCAACAAAATCATGAATGAAAGAGGAGAGATCACAACCAACACCAAAGAAATACAAACAATTATAAGAACATATTATGAGCAACTCTATGCCAGCAAATTAGATAATCTGGAAGAAATGGATGTATTCCTAGAGATGTATCAACTACCAAAACTGAACCAGGAAGAAACAGAAAACCTGAACAGACCTATAACCACTAAGGAAATTGAAGGAGTCATCAAAAATCTCCCAACAAACAAAAGCCCAGGGCCAGATGGCTTCCCAGGGGAATTCTACCAAACGTTTCAAGAAGAATTAATACCTATTCTTCTAAAACTGTTCCAAAAATAGAAACGAAAGGAAAACTTCCAAACTCGTTTTACAAGGCCACCATTACCTTGATCCAAAAACCAAAGACCCCATCAAAAAGGAGAATTACAGACCAGTATCCTTGATGAACATGGATGCAAAAATTCTCACCAAAATACTAGCCAATAGGATCCAACAGTACATTAAAAGGATTATTCAACATGATCAAGTGGGATTTATCCCTGGGCTGCAAGGTTGGTTCAACATCCGCAAATCAATCAACGTGATACAACACATTAACAAAAGAAAGAACAAGAATCATATGATCCTCTCAATAGATGCAGAAAAAGCATTTGACAAATACAGCATCCTTTCTTGATCAAAACTCTTCAGAGTATAAGGATAGAGGGTACATACCTCAATATCATAAAAGCCATCTATGAAAAACCTACAGCGAATATCATTCTCAATGGGGAAAAACTGAGAGCTTTCCCTCTAAGGTCAGGAATGTGGCAGGGATGTCCACCATCACCACTGCTATTCAACATAGTATTAGAAGTCCTAGCCACAGCAATCAGACAACAAAAAGAAATAAAAGGCATCCAAATTGGCAAAGAAGAAGTCAAACTCTCACTCTTTGCAGATGATATGGTACTTTATGTGGAAAACCCCAAAGACTCCACCCCAAAACTGCTAGAACTCATACAGGAATTCAGTGAAGTGGCAGGATATAAAATCAATGCACAGAAATCAGTGGCATTCCTATACACCAACAACAAGACAGAAGAAAGAGAAATTAAGGAGTCGATCCCATTTACAACTGCACCCAAAACCATAAGATACCTAGGAATAAATCTAACCAAAGAGGCAAAGGATCTGTACTCAGAAAACTATAAAATACTCATGAAACAAAATGAGGAGGAGACAAAGAAATGGAAAAACGTTCCATGCTCATGGGTTGGAAGAACAAATATTGTGAAGATGTCCATGCTACCTAGAGGAATCTACACATTCAATGCAATCCCCATCAAAATACCATCCACCTTTTTTCAAAGAAATGGAACAAATAATCCTAAAATTTGTATGGAACCAGAAAAGGCCCCGAATAGCCAGAGGAATGTCGAAAAAGAAAAGCAAAGCTGGCGGCATCACAATTCTGAACTTCCAGCTCTATTACAAAGCTGTCATCATCAAGACAGTGTGGTACTGGCACAAAAACAGACACATAGATCAATGGAACAGAATAGAGAGCCCAGAAATGGACCCTCAACTCTATGGTCAACTAATCTTTGACAAAGCAGGAAAGAATGTCCAATGGAAAAAAGACAGTCTCTTCAACAAACTGTGTTGGGAAAATTGGACAGCCACATGCAGAAGAATGGAACTGGACCATTTCTTTACACCACACACAAAAATAGACTCCAAATTGTTGAAAGACCTAAATGTGAGACAGGAGTCCATCAAAATCCTAAAGGAGAACACAGGCAGCAACCTCTTCGACCTCAGCCACAGCAACCTCTTCCTAGAAACATCACCAAAGGCAAGGGAAGCAAGGACAAAAATGAACTATTGGGACTTCATCAAGATAAAAAGCTTTTGCACAGCAAAAGAAACAGTCAACAAAACCAAAAGACAACCGACAGAATGGGAGAAGATATTTGCAAATGACATATCAGATAAAGGGCTAGTATCCAAAATCTATAAAGAACTTATCAAACTCAACACCCAAAGAACAAAGAATCCAATCAAGAAATGGGCAGAACACATGAACAGACATTTTTCCAAAGAAGATATCCAAATGGCCAACAGACATGTGAAAAAGTGCTCAACATCGCTCAGCATTAGGGAAATCCAAATCAAAACCTCAATGAGATACCACCTCACACCAGTCAGAATGGCTAAAATTAACAAGTCAGGAAATGACAGATGTTGGTGGGGATGCAGAGAAAGGGGAACCCTCCTACAGTGTTGGTGGGAATGCAAGCTGGTGCAACCCCTCTGGAAAACAGTATGGAGGTTCCTCAATAAGTTAAAAACAGAGCTACCATATGATCCAGCAATTGCACTACTGGGTATTTACCCCAAAGATACAAATGTAGGGATCCGAAGGGGTATGTGCACCCTGATGTTTACAGCAGCAATGTCCACAATAGCCAAAATGTGGAAAGAGCCAAGATGTCCATCGACAGATGAATGGGGATAAAGAAGATGTCGTACACCATGGAATATTATGCAGCCATCAAAAGGAATGAGATCTTGCCATTTGCAACGACGTGGATGGAACTGGAGGGTGTTATGCTGAGTGAAATAAGTCAATCAGAGAAAGACATGTATCATATGACCTCACTGAGATGAGGAATTCTTAATCTCAGGAAACAAACTGAGGGTTGCTAGAGTGCTGGGGGGTGGGAGGGATGGGGTGGCTGGGTGATAGACATTGGGGAGGGTATGTACTATGGTGAGTGCTGTGAATTGTGCAAGACTGTTGAATCACAGATCTGTACCTCTGAAACAAATAATGCAATATATGTTAAGAAAAAAAAAAAAAGAAGAAGATAGTAGGAGGGGAAGAATGAAGGGGGGGAAATCGGAGGGGGAGACGAACCATGAGAGAGGATGGACTCTGAAAAACAAACTGAGGGTTCTAGAGGGGAGGGGCGTAGGAGGATGGGTTAGCCTGGTGATGGGTATTAAAGAGGGTACGTTCTGCATGGGGTACTGGGTGTTACACAGAAACAATAAATCATGAAACAGTACATCAAAAACTAATGATGTAATGTATGGTGATTACCATAACAATAAAAAAGTTAAAAAAATATTAATTCAAAAGCTAAAATATGTTAAAGCCAGCATGAAGAAAGAAGTAAAAGGAGTTTTATGTTAAAATTCAATATTTTCTTGGGTAAAACAGCAGGTATAACTATAGGAATGAAATTCCTTCAGATTTAACATATATTTAATAACAGGATGTAATTGTAAGTACCATTTAATCCCTCCACTTAGGAAGCTACAAATCTACTGGAAGAGACGTGTATCCACACAACTATAAAATATTAAGTGGTGTATCATAGATAATTGCAATACAGATAATAACAAGATAGGAGGAGGTAGGGTTAAGAAAAATAGGGAAAGCCAGGGAATGTCATAGGGTGACATTTGAACTCAGCTATAAATGGAGTGACCATACTTCCCTATTACTCCCAGTATGTCTTTTTAAAGCAGCCAGACTGATCTTTTAAAACATAAATCAGATCGTGTTACTCTTCTGCTCAAAACCTTTCACTGCTTTTTATGCCACTTAGGATAAAGTCACAAATCCTTAACATGATCTACAAGACTTTAAATCATTTGGCTTATATGTTACTCTCCAGCCTTATCTCAAGCCATTATCCCCATCGCTCACTAAGCTCTAGACATACTAGCCTCTTTTCCATTCATTTTATTATATCTAAGTTCTGAGTCTTTGTAATATTTCTCTCTTGAATGTTCTACACACCATCCGCTGTGATGATTCCCTGCTCATTCTTTAGCTCAAACAGAACTTCTTCAAAGAAATCTTCCCTGACTCCCTAGTCTAACATGAAGTTCCTCTGTTATACCCTCTCTTTCAGAGTATCCTGTAGTTTTCTTTCCTAGTAATTGCCAGAGTTTGTATTTACATCTTTTATTTCTATAATCACTTGTTTTGTTTAGTATTAGTCACTTCTATTTGACTATTATGAACTAAGTGAGGGCAGGGAGTAAGTCTACTTTACCATGATACTAACAAGAGTTATCTGTTCATTAAATTAATAAAATCAATAAATTATAGCTATATATTACAAGTTAGAGGGTTCTGGGAATGCTCTTTTCATGGTTTGATGGCTGATGGGAAATTACTTTAAAAAGGCTCTTTGGAAGAAGAAGAATAAAGTGGGAGGACTGAAGCTACTTGACTCAAAACTACCATAAAGCCACATTAACCAAGACAGTATGGTATTGCTGAAAGAACAGACGAATAGGTCAATGGAACAGAGAACCCAGAAATAGACTACAGACTTTACATCCTTCAAAAGAATTAGCTAAAACTGGATCACAGACCTAAATGTAAAATGCAAAACCATAAAACTCCTAGAAGAGAAAACCTAAATGACTTTGGGTACAGTGGTGCCCTTTTAGACACAACACCGAAGATATTATCCATGAAATAAACAACAAAAGCCGGACTTCATTAACATTAATAACTTCTGCACTACAAAAGACACTATCAAGAGAATGAAAAGACAAGCCACAGATGGGGAGAAAATATTTGCAAAAGACACATCTGATAAGGGACAGTTATGCAAAATACAGGAAGAACTCTTAAAACTCAATAATATAAAAGCAAATAACCTGGTTAAAAAATAGGTCAAAGACTTAACAGGCACCTCACCAAAGAAGATGTACATATGGAAAATAAGCACATGAAATGGTGTTCCACATCATAAGTCATCAGGAATATGCAAATCAAAACAATGAGATACCACTACTTTACCTATTAGAACGGCTAAAATCTGGAACACTGACAATACCCAATGCTGGCAAGGAGGTAGAACAACAGAATTTCTCATACATTGGTAGTGAGAATGCAAAATGTTATAGCCACTTGCAAGACACTCTGGTGGTTTCTACAGAACTAAACATACTCTTACCATACCGTTCATCAATCATGCTTTTTAGTATTTACCCAAAGGAGCTAAAAACCAGTGTCCACAAAAAAACCTGCCCATGGATGTTTCTAGCAGCTTTATTCATAACTGCCCAAACTTGGAAGCAACCAAGATACTCCAATAAGATATTATAATGATGGACACATGTCACCATCTATTTGTCCCAACCCATAGAATGTACAACACCAAGAGTGAGCCCTCAGGTGGACTACAGACCTTGGGTGATTATGTTATGCTGTGTCAAGGTAGGTTCAGTCTTGGTTAAAAAAATGTACCATTTGGGTGAATGACCTTGATTATGGGAGAGGGTATACATGTGTGTTGGGAGAGGATATAAGGGAAATCTCTGTTGTAAGTCTAAAACTGCTCTAAAAAAAATAAGGTCTTTTTAAAAAGGCTCTTTTCAAAGAGCTGACAAAAAAGAAAAGAGACTAACAAATATGAGAAGTCTACTCTGTGTTAGACACTGTTAATCATTTTGTATATAATACTTCATTTTACCATTTAAATAACCCAATGAAATAGGAATTATTCATCTCACTTTCCAGATGAACCTGAGCTTTGGTTTTATGCAGGGATGAGTATTTTTTGTCATTTAATAAAATGATTTCATTTAAAATATAAAATTGTCCCAGACAATAGACTAATTTATTTTTCCATTCCATCACCAGTATCTCTGTAAAAAAGGGTATACATCAAGTATTCATTTATTAATTTATTCAGTGGATATTTATTTAGCAACATGCATCAGGCATTATTCTAGGTGCAAGGTATACTACTGTAGACAAAAGAGAGAAAAATCCCTTCCATTATGGAGCTTGTGTTCTGCTGGGAGACAAAATAATACAACTGATACATAAGTAAAGTATATAATATGTAAGATAGTAATAAATGTTGGAAAAGGAAAAATAAAGCAGAGAAATACAATATAAAATACTTGGGGGGGAAGTAGCTACAGATGACTTTAATTTAATTTAATTCAAAATCTTTAATTTTGAATTAAAACTGGAAGAAAGTGGGAGAGGTACCTGCATAGATTGTTTGGGAGAAAGCATTCCAAGTAGAATAAGCATGTCCTGAAAGCCTGAAAAACAGCAAAAAGCCACAGTGACTGGAATAAAATGAGCCAGGGGAGAGTAGCAGGAGAGGAGGTCAAAGAGTTAACAAAGATCATACCCTTCTCATCCCATGGCTCACTCCACTGCAGCCATACTGGTCTCTGCCTGCTCTTGGATAGGCCAAGCCCCTCCTTCTTTTGCAGGCTGTTTCCTCTGCTTGATATGCTCAGACAGTTCTTTACCCAAGTGGTTCTTTATCAGAATGGACTTCTCTGACCACTCTATCAAAAATAGCACACTCCGTCCTTGCTGGTCATTGTAAGGATTTTAACTTTCAGTGGGACAAGTTTCACAGGAAACTTCTGGAGCAACACCGTCCAATGGAACTTTGTGCAATAATGGAAGTGTTCTGTGCTGTCTAATATGCTAGCCACCATCCACATGTGGATACTGAGTACCTGAAAGGTGACACTACATTTTTAATTAAATTTAATTTTATTAAATTTCAATAGCTACATGTGACTAGTGGTTACCATCTTGCACAGCACGGCTCTCGGGGTTTCTGAGTAGAGGAGCAAAAGGATCCACATTTTAATAAACGTCACCCAGGCTGTCGTGTTGAGAATGACCTTTAAGAGAATCAAGGCAGAAGCAGGAAGACTATAGAAAATGCTGCCGGGACAAGTCAAGTGAGAAATGATGGCAATATTTTGGATCAAGGGGATAGCAAAGGTAATGTGCTGGATATATTTTGTAGCAGAGTCAGTAAGATGTGCTGCAGGGCTCAATGTGTGATGTATTAGGGGCAGTTAGGATAAAAGCAACATTTATGGCCTGGGCAACTTTAAGAATGGAATTGCCCTCGGCTGAGAGGGATATTGTTTGGGAGAAAGTCTTAGGAGCTGTTTTGTCACCTGAAGTATGATATCTAAGTAGAAGACGCCAAGTAGGTAGAGGGATATACAAGTCTGGAGGTAAGCGAAAGATCTGGACTAGGGATAATAAATTGGGGAGTTATCAACATAGTCGTTGTATTTTTAAGCCATGAGATTAGTAAAAATTACCTAGAGAGCGAGTAAGACAAAAAAGAGAAGCAGTCTAATGACTGAGCTTATTAATTAGTCAAATACTAAGTAAGACTATAGAGAACAAAACCTATTCTTAAGATTTATTAGAGTTCAGTGACCTATTTAGGAAAGGATGGTAACAGAAATTTGTGTGTTTTTAGTTAGTCAGCACTGGGAATTAATGTGCAGAAAAGAAGAGAAGCTACCTTTATGTCTAAGGGGTCCTGCTGCCAGTCTTTCTGTCAATCTCTAATGAAACCCAGTAAAGGATCAGCTGAGCAGAGGATACACTTGACACATGACTGCTGTTATGGAGGTGACTTAACTGTATTCTAATTACATGATGAAGTAATTAAGACCTCAAACTCACGTACATCTTTATACACCGAAGGCAATATTCTGAGTCATATCAGCTGAATTATTAGCAATATTATGTTACAGTCCTGATTGTATATTACTAAGTAAATAAATCCAATTCAGAGGATACAAAAAGAGAGACAAGGTCTTTAGGTGGGCAAAATGCTCATGTTATTGCTACCATGTATGATGTTAAACCTTACGCGTCAAGTTGACTAGGCTATGGTGCTCAGTTGTTTAGTCAAATAATAGTCTGGATGTTGCCGCACAGGTATTTCCTAGATGTGATTAACATCAACAATCACTGGACTTTAAATAAAAGATAAAATGTGGGTGGACCTCATCCAATTAGCTGAAAGACTTAAAAAAACAAAACAAAATAAACCTTGAGGTTAATCGGAGAAGGACTCCTGTGTCAGGACTATAGCAAAAATCATGCCTTAGTTTCCAGCCTGCCACTCTATCCTACAGATTTCAGACTTACCAGCCCTCATAATCACGTGAGCCAATTCCTTAAAATAAATCTACATCTATATCTATATTAATACCTATACCTATACGTCTATCTATGTCTCACATATATCCCATTGGTTGTGTTTTTCTGTTTTTTTCTGGAGAACCCTGACTGAAACACTGTCTCTCCTTGTACAAGCTGTGTGATACTATGTAAATTTTTATTTAATCTCTGAAAGCTCCAGTTTCCTCAATATAATATGGAACACATTTGAGTACCAACCTAAATAGAGATGTTCTGAAGGTTAAATGAAATAATTCATGTAAAGTTCTTAGTATGATGCCTGGCAAACAATAAATCTTCTTAAATAAAAGCTAGATGTCACAGTATTAGTATTATTATAAGAAACAAATATTGAGTGTTGATTATTTTTAAAGTCATTAAGTTATAATTTTACCTTAAATACAAAAATTATAGATTTACCAAGTCTATCTCACATCTGAAATACCAGGAGAGATGGTCAAACAGTATCGTGGTCATATTCTAGATGTTCTTCCCTAACTAATAGAATTACTTCTATCAGAATTCTTCTTAGTAGTGTTCTGCTCACAATTAACTAACCCCTACACTCTGCCAGAGACTTAAAAACATTTAATAGGATCAAATAAAATAGAGATCTAAAAATGAACCTTAGCAATTGAAATATAGTGACTGCCTCACTATTATTTTTCTAGTAAACTTCATTGTGTAGAGGAAAAAAAACAAAACAATTTTAGGTCCACAAAACTTTAGGAAGGAGAACATCCGTAATTCATAAACAACCGATTTTGGTTTTACTTCTACTATGATATCATAAATGCCCTAATCTGCAATGAAAATCTTTCATAAGAAAGACTGAATAAAAAAATATGGAAGAAGAGTTTTAAAAAGAATGTGTTACCTCTCCATAGTAAATGCTTATATTATTACCTGTTTATAAGAAAAATTAAGAGTGATATAAATTTAATAAGTAGGTACACTCTTGAAAGATGAAAAAAAAGAGCCAATTCTTAAAATTCACATACATCATATAAGAGATAGGAGTCTAAAATACTTGCCTAATTTTTTTTTTGTATTACATATTACTATTAAATTAGAAATGACTTCCATTGGAGTTTCTGTTAGAAGTTTAGATTTTCTTCTAAAGGATTCTAAAGAAGAATTACTAAAGGTATCAGGGAAAAATTCAAGTAATTTTTATGCTTTAAATCATATTTTCCACATAATTTTAAAGTTTATAATCTTTAACTTCTAACTATTATAAATAACCTGTGACTTATTATTTACTTGTAAATTTGTGAAACTCACCTATGAGAAACTGCTCCCCAAGCGCCATGCTTATTTGTGAGAATGTTAAGGATCTTCTGTTTCAGTTGGTTTGCTGTAACGTGATCTCGATGTTTCGCAGCACTTATGAGATGATCACACATCTTTTCTTCCTCTCTTCTATCAGCAGCATACTGGGCACACTGTGACTACAAAAAATATACAAACAATGCATAATATTTAACAATGTATAACTTTTGCTGTGTCAAAGTAAGGAATGATATCTGACTTTAAGTTAAAGGGTAGTAACAATTCAATTTTAAAAACTCAGATAATACAATCTTGTGAAAATTTAATTAAAATTTTTTTTAAAATAAAAAAAAGAATATAGTCACTACACTCACTTTTCAAACTTGCAAAAATGTGTTCTATGTGCTTATACATAAAAGTATATGGAAGATAATTTGGATGATGTTATATAAAGTAATTAATGATGTTTAAGGCTCCTAAAATTCCGAGAGTCTGATTTTAATATATTCCAAAAGTAATCATTTTAGAATGGTTTAGTAAAAATGTGAATCTAATTATTTTAACTAATATGGTATATGCCACACTTAAAATGAGAATTACATTCTTGATAATTATATAGAGATCCGAAACTTGCCATTTAATTTATAGTTTTCCATTTCATGAATGGCAATGTGGTGTACAAGGAAAAGCAATGATTTAGGAATTTAGTCTTGTTTTTTATCCCACACTTTATGAAAATTCTTTTATTTCCCCATCATACTCAGGTTCATATTTTTAAAATGAGAAGCTAAAGTTTTCTCTATACTCTCTCCCAACTTTAGAATTTGATGTGTTCAAAGGTTCCCATGATAACAACTATCTTATTCTTATCTTTCCTAATAATCAGTTATTCTGTCCACTGTCCGCATTCATGGTCACCGGTACCAGCAACATAGCTAATCGGTATCGGTCTCACTGTGTATCAAAAAGGTTCAGTATGAACATGATGATGAACATCTCTTTAAGTATAAATTTGATTTTTTTGTATAATAATTTTTATATAGGGTGGACTGACCGTAAATTCTAACATTACCAAGTATGTAATATGAGTCATATAACTAGAAGAAAAAAAGTCTCACATCTAAAAATACATATAATTAGTTCACATCCATCTTTACTATGTAAAAATTTGTTTCATGGAAGGTATTTGAACATATCCCTGAAGTCTATCTATTGATACAGACTACTACCACAAGTCATCTCTTTCAGAGAAATAACCCTACAGTAATCTAAGAAGGATTAATTCATTTTCCAATTTATCTTTTTGTACAGGGAATCACCAATTAGTACAATGATCTGCCTCCATAATGAGGTTAATATTTCATTAGCTCATTGGAGAGCAAAATTAAATTTTCATTTTTCTTCCTTAACAATTACAATGGTTAACTAAAAAAAACTTAACTGTGAAGTACCCATCTCAAATTAAATATACCTTATCTCTTAATTACAGGCTTATATGGGAGACAGAGAAATACCCCCAAAAAGTCCTAGTAAAATCTCATGGCTTTTATAAAATCTTTTATAATTTAAAAGTGGTGTTTGGTAAACCCCCCCCCCGCCCCCCCCCACACACAGTCAACGCACTTACCAATATAGCTCTAACTTAAAAAGAAGAAATTTGAACATTTCAGTTAAAAAAAACAATATATATCCATTAAATAACAATGATAATACTCTCAAAATTTGGCTTATGTTAGTATTTTTATTTTATATTTACATAATCTAAAAAGCACTGAGTCTTCATGTCCACTTCATAGCCTCTTATCACTCTTAGCCATGCATCCTCAGTAGGAATGATCTCATCCCCAGGGGGTAAAAAGTGGTGTTGGGGGTGTGAAAAAATCACATTCCTTTTATGTATAAAGCACAGACGTATATATAGTACACAAACAGATATGCAGCATATTGTAGAAATAAAATTTTACTGGAAGAGGGAGATTAGAATGAAAATTGTCTAAAAAGATTCCTTGGGGGGGGCACTAATGAAAAAAAAGGCTGAGAAACCCTGCCCTTAGCTTAATTTCATCTTGGCTAAATATGTGTTAAAATTCGTAACTAATATCTAGCTGCTTGAAAATCTATTTTAAATATTTTCACATGACAAATACTGATCTTACATCCCCACAAAATATCTTGATTTTCTTAGTAGAAATATGAATGATTCAAAACTCATCCTGCAGGGGATTCAGCTAATATTCTAAATCTTATTTACTAACAGAAGTCAATAGTTAATTGAATATTCTTATTTTGTTTAGACTCCTGACATATCTCATATCTAAACATATGCTTCAAAGAACAGATAAGTCAAAACTTTCTTGACATCCAGATTATAGCAGGATAACTTGATAAATATCCAGAAGTATTTACTGTTGAAGGGATATGAAACTTCACATTGATAAACACCCAATTGCCAATGTACTTTTATCAAAGTTTAAAATATTTGGTATTTTTTTCAAAATAAGGTTGTTGCAATCTCATGTGACAAGTGTGTGCTGCCTCACCTGACAAATGAGGCAGAGGTTAAGAGTATGAGAGTGACAACAGTTATTTCTCTGTCTCATGCTTTTCAGCTAGCGAGGTCAGAGATTACTAGACCAAGGGCATCAACTTGCGTGACGAAGAGAGCTGGCTTACTGAGATAAAAACCTCATCAAAACTGAAATCTTGGGCTCTGATTTCCAGCCACACCACACTTGTTTACATGTTGCATCAGGAAAATAAACTGATGGTTATTTATTATTTTCAAGGCCACTGACAGTTCAACCTAAGCCAAATACCAGGTTACTTGAATATTTCTGAAACCAAGTTTTTTTGCAAATTGAATGAATTAAGTAATCACTATAATTTAAAACACTGAAATCAATATATTGAACCGAGGCAATTAAAAAATGTCAAATAATTATTAACATGCTAGAAATATAAAAATATTTTTTATAAATTCTATTAGTATAGAATATACAATATTTCTTTTTTAAGAGTCTCATGCTCTACCGACTGAGCTAGCCGGGTGCTAATATTTCTTTTTTAAAAAATGATTTTATTTATTTATTTGAAAGAGAGAAACACAGCGAGAGAGGGAACACAAGCAGGGGGAGTGGGAGAAGGAGAAGCAGGCTTCCTGGGAGCAGGGAGCCTGATGTGGGGCTCGATCCCAGGACCCTGGGATCATGACCTGAGCCAAAGGCAGAAGCTTAACGACTGAGCCACCCAGGCACCCCTACAATATTTCCATATACTTTAGTTTTTGCATATAAAATAGAAACGATACTTAATTTTTTCTTTAGTCAAGGTACTTAGGAGGAGTTTTAAATTATTATATTCTCAATATATGTATATATCTGCATGCATACCATATAATAGCAATGCTTCAATTGTCAATAAAATATTGATTATAACAATAAAACATGAACTGACGTGATCTTTGGTCACTCTAAAGATGGATACATTAATAAATAATAAACCAGTGAATATTTGGTAAAACAGTTTCTTCATATAACCACTTGTTACACCCATCTCTAGTGATGTATAAACTAGTTTAAAAATTACTAAAGTAACTGCATCATAAAATTTTATTTGCCTTTAAGAGTACATTAGAACAATTTCGGTCTACCAAAGGGTTAGGCACATGGTAAGAAGAATCTCTGTATGCTGTAAATGAGGTAAAAATTAGTGCTCTGTGTTTGGCATTTACTAAAGCTTTAAAAAAAAAAAAAGAACTGAAATGACTTGAGTGAAATATTCCTTTTAAAAAAAACCTTCTTATGTAAGGTTATCATCAGTGATAGCTGACTTATAACAGAGAAGCAGAATTTAATCTGCCACCAAAACCTTACCTCAAACTCTGCATGTTTGTGTACATCCTCAGCTCTCTGTCTGTTCAAAATAAACTCAGCTTCATTTGCAACACGAACTATATGGTCCTTCATAGCATGGCATAGTAATCTAAAAAGGAAGATATCTTTGAAATTATTATTCTTAATAACTTCAGTAAATATTACTTCTAAATAATCAAATTTCAGTATTTGAAGTATTAATTATGGATAAAGTTTAAAGTTACATTATGAAATTAAGATAGATGAAATTATAACTCAGACATTTGAAATACAGAAATATACCATAAAACTGTTACAACAATGCCTCTGTTAAGTACTGTGTGTCTTGTCAATGAATGATTCAGTTAATTTCATAAAGTTAGTTAAGGCAAAACAAATCAAGGCTTTTTGACAGTGTTTTAAATGGTTAAAACAACAGAATTCATCACCTTTGGAGTAAATGGTGAAAACAACAGAATTCACTATCTTGGAAGTAGATTTTCACACAAACGCTAGATGGCCATATATTAGGAAACCTATAAACTGAATTTTTAAACAATAGAAGTTATCTGAATATTCAAATTGTTTTTAAAAAGTGTAAGAAATCCAGTGAAAGCCTCACTTTATCACCTCACCACCTGATTTCCAACCTCATCAGGTACCTGTTGTATTAGTTTCTTGCATGTTTTCAGAGACTTTTAAAAATACATAAGAAAATACAAATATGTTTTCCCCCATATCCTTACACTATGGTAGTATATTATACTATAATATAGTATTATTTTCTGTACCTAGCTTTTCTCACTTAGCAATATATCTTGAAGACCTTTTCTTATGTATACACAGGGAGCTTCTTCATACTTCTTTTATAGCATAGGGCAGAGGTTATTCAAAGATGGCTGCAACAGTATCTCTATATCCCACATGCTCTTTCGCAGTGTGATATTGTTATTGCTCCATCAAAAAGAGGAGTCATTTTCTGCTCCTCTTAGATCCACCTGTGACTTCCTGTGACCAACAGAATATAGCAGAAGTGATGTTTCGTGACTTCTGGGGCCAGGGCATAAGATGCCTTGTACCTTTTGCTCTTCTTTCTTGGAACTCTGTCTTCTAGAATCTGCTGCAATACTGAGAAAAGCTCACATTATGTAGACAGCCCGAGGAGGAGAATAGAGGACCTCAGGATCCCAGGCCTAGATGAGTTCCCAAGCCCAGAGCCAGCCTCCCAGGTGACTGAAATGCCAGACAACTTCACAGGGAGCAAAGGAACTGCTTAGCTGAGCCCAGTCAATGAGAATAATGAGAGATTTAAAAATGGGTCTTGGTTTAAACCACATGATGATGATGATGATGGTGATGAGGATGACGATGATCAAGGAGGAGAAGGAGGAGGAGAAGAAATCGACAACTGTCACCAAACCACTTATTGAGATACGTAATAAAATAGGTAGTTTACACCTAATATTTAATTCTCACAAGAAACCTGAGAGATATATATTATTTTCATTTTTAAACATAAGAAACCAAGGCTCAGAAAAATTAAGTTCTTCGCCTCAGATCGCAATTTAAAAAAAATTCTCACGATTTTATATTTTGCATTGCATCTTCATTAGCCAACAATATTTTTTGAAGTAAAACCTTTCATGTTAACTTCTGCTCTCCTCCACTGTGGGCAATTCTAACATTAATTCTTGTCATTTTGTCAATTATAAACAGTGATTGGGCCCTTTCACATCTTCTAAAATGTTTTCTTTTGCAATACGCAATTACCGTGTTAAAAATAATCAAAGGATATTTGAAGTTAACTCTAAGTCTTTTTGGGTTTTTCTTAAAGGGCAAACTTACAAAATAATGTCTGTTCTTTTACTTATATCATTTTAAGACTCAGTTCAAACACTCATCTCCATTCATGGTCCAGTTTTTCTCTATTTAGATTTTTAACAAGAGTGCTATTTTCAAGATTGCTATTCTTTATTTCTACTGCTCATTAATGAAATGAATTATTTTTTTCTTGCTCAAGTTGTTATAAATTTCAGTCAGAATGGGAAAAGATTGAACCTCACTTTAACTTTTGTATATACTAAATAGCAACTCATAGTAATTCTTTCTATATTGTTCACTACATTCTCTCTACCTATAGCAAACTTGTCTTCTTCACTGGTAACTATGTATAAGCAAACAAAAAAATATTACTGGGTATCCTGATATTTCTAAATTATTGCTTAATATAATTTGTAAAAGCTACATAACATGTCTTTGAAGTGAGTCTGACTGTATTGAATTTATTTCTTCACTGTAATGTATTAAGGTGGAATTACATAGCACTAAGTTTTAGTATCTTTTCACCAAATTATGTGTAATATCTGTATGGCATCTTCTACAAAAACCAGCTAGTGAATGGTCTCTCTATTTCAAGGCAGTAATGTAGATACTGAATTCAACATAGTTCTCAGTAGAAATCTTCTCGCCCAAAGTTCATGTGTGGTCTGACATCATTACTCCATGATGAGATTTAAGTTAAATAATGGCGGTCATTCTCAGACCAGCAGGGACTTCCTGGCAGTATGACACAACTAAAATCTTGCATAACAGCAGGGTAAGTGGAAATATCACCTGAAAACATGCAGCAATAATCTCTCCAATTATACTTAAGAGGAACATAGGCATATTCCAATGGGAATATTTTCTAATTTTTAGCACAAAAGTTAATGATAATATAAATTATTCAAAGAACGAAAAGGTTAAGGGAATCTGTTAGAAGCCACAATACTTGTGAAAAAAGGCTAAGACTTCTCTATAATGTTGGGAGGGTAAACGATCATACAGATAATCTTCAATTCATTGAGGGATAGAAAAATAAAAAAAGTTAAAGACTGTAACTTAAACTCTGAATATTAAGTTTTGTTGAAATCATTAAGTTTTGTTGGTCTGTATTTGCTAGGCTGGCTTCAAAAGAGAAAAGAGATGTGAAATACTGGAATATTCTGTTCAATGGCTTTGTCTAGTGCATGAAAGCTGAAGAAAGCCAGGAGGAAATCTAATATGTGCAAATTAATGTGGATTACAAAACTTAAATAGATTAACAGAACACAGCAGGAAGGGAGAGGCTCTAGGTCTGGCTGGCTAATAGGTATGACTCCCAGGAGCAAAACAGTGGATTGGCATAGCAAAGAGGCACAGTGGCAAAGGAGGGGAGAGGGTGGAGAAGACTCTTGCCTCCTAAACACCAGAGAAATTATATTAATTACCTGAAAGTCCGTCCTCCTAGCTCTGACACTTATGAGTTCTATATCAACTAACATACTTACGAGCTACACATCAACTAATGTAGGTTATTTTACTTCCATAGAGAAAAAGAATCTTAGTTCTGACTCAGAATCATTCTGGGTAACTTCATTATCCACATGGGAAACCATTCCCCAGAGTAGCTCACAATTCCCTGTCCCTTTTTTAAGGGGATCTAAAAATACCTCAATCTATGATTCCTTTAGAAACTTCAATTCTACCTCACTTCAGGAAATCACTCTACCAGCCCTAATTGGCTTCACTTCCTAAATCTTTAACCCCCAACAATCTACTTTCTGGTTGCAACCTCCCTACACTTACTCTTCTCTCTTGCCTTCATTTGTCCCTCCCCTGGACTCAGGCAAAAACAAGCTCTTGATTCTTCTAACTTGCAACTGTTTAATCCCTCTATGTTCTCTTAATCCTTCTTCCACTGCTCAGATTCACTTCTTTTCCCACCAAACTTGCCATCCCACAGTTCCATGTTGTAACTACTTTCTTGCTGGCACCTTCACTCAATTCCTATCTATCTGCCGCAATTGCTCAGGAAATATGTAACCCTAGATTAAGAATTGGTCTCCCTCCTCTGTCTTACATCTGGACTGTTGAGGAAAGCTCACAAAACCAAATTTCATTGAAGATGAAGTTTCTATTTCTCTTTTACAGCCAATTTCTTTTACTCATGTTTTGAGAGTCCACAGAAATATCTTTAGTGTCCAAACTTTATTCAATTAATTTTTTTCTTTATTTAAAAAAATACTGTATTTATTTGAATGTATTTTTATATTGATTTGGATATATATTTAACACATAAACACACACACATTTATTAACCACTCTGCTGCACTTTGTGTTTATCATTCTCTTGCCTCTTCATTGTTTTATCTAATATATGTATATGCCAAAATATGTTGTCCAGATTAACTTGTTTATAAATTTTAGAAATAAAGTGGCACATTTTCTGCATTCTTTTCAGATTAAGAAAATCCTTCTCTGTTTCTAGTTTGCTAAGAATATTTTTTAAAAATCATGAATGTTGAATTTTATTTGATGCATCTGAACCTCCTGGGAGGATAATAAGGATTTAATATGATAAATGAAAGACATTTTTAGGAATTTTAAAATGATGAACAACTTTGGCATTCCTGGGTTAACTTTCCCCCACCTCCCTCCCCTAGTTCTCCACTCCCACAGACATAGTATATCTTTATACATAGCTGGACTAGGTTCTGTTAATATTTTAATAAGGATTCACACATCTACATTCATAATGGAGACTGGTTTGTGGTTTTCCTTTCTCCCACACATCTTGTTCACTTTTGTAGTCAGGATTAAACAGGCCTCAAAGAATGAGTTGAGAGCATTCCCTCTGTTCGTGTTCTCTAGCAGTTGGTCTATGGTTGGAATGGTGCTTTATTTGAACATTTGGTAGAATATAACTGTAAACTATTACTGTAGGAAGAATTTCACTGATTAAATCTCCTTCATACTTAGAACTTTAGGGTTTTTTTTACTTGTTATTCAATCTTTGGAAATTATATATTTTTTAGGAATTTTCCCATTTCATTAAAATTTTTATTTTTTTATTTTTTATTTTTTTAAAGATTTTATTTATTTATTTGAGAGAGAATGAGAGAGAGAGAGCACATGAGAGGGGGGAGGGTCAGAGGCAGAAGCAGGCTCCCTGCCAAGCAGGGAGCCCGATGCGGGACTCAATCCAGGGACTCCAGGATCATGACCTGAGCCGAAGGCAGTCGCTTAACCAACTGAGCCACCCAGGCGCCCTAAAATTTTTATTTTTAATGGTAAAACATTTTGATAGCACTCTCATTATCTTTTCTAAATTTATCTATAATTATGTTTCCTTTTTATTTCTGATGTTTATTTTTCTGTTTTGTTCTTAATCAATCTTGGGATAGTTTGCCTGTATTATTATTAAAGAAAAAATCTTTGTATTTGTTCATCTGTTCTATTGTATCTTATTTTTCTGTTTCAGTGATTTCTGTTCTGGTCTTTATGATTTGCAAGGTACCTGATATGAAATATGGACTCACAAATAACATCTGGCTAAATGGGTGAATGACTGAATGAATACATGAATGTGTTATGTGAGAAGGAGGGGCAAAGAAGAAATAGAATTTTAACATTAAGGTAATTTATTAGCACCAGGAAATTCTATGGTACATTTAGCACACAAAAAATGAGGTAAATAAAAAATACTGGATGACTCTAGGAATATCTATTACAGAACATTTTCTTCCTCATAGTATCTATATAATATAGGAAATGAATGAAATGTTCACCTTCATCTTCTTCTTTTTTTTTTTTTTTAGAAAAAGAGAGGTGGGGGTAGAGGCAGAGGGAGAGGGAGAAAGAGAATCTTAAGTAGGATCCATGCCCAACACAGAGCCCAATACGGGGGGCTCCATCTTACAACTTGGGGATCACATCCTAAGCCAAAATCAAGAGTTGGATGCTTAACCAACTGAGCCACCCAGGCACTTTCAAGTGGTCTTCATCTTCTAATGTGAGCCTATTTTCCAAAGGAAATAGAAAAAAAAAAATCCCAATTTGTTCAATCCTATTTGTTCCTATTCTAAAACAGACAGAGATGTCATAGATATAGGAAAAAAGTCAAGAGACAAAGCAAAGTATTCTATTCCAAATGGAATATGTATCAGCAGGGCAAATTCTGATATTCTAGGAAGAATCCAATTTTATGCAGTATGTTATAATTTAATTGCTGGTCTTTGACTTGAGATTAACAGATGCTGAATTTTAAATACAACCTCTGTAATTTGATGAAAGAAAAAATCAATAGAAAAAGCAATATGAGAGGTCAGAAAAATTAGTCTTCCATTACCTACGATGAATGAGGGGACAAAAGCAAATCTAGTTTATATTTAGGTTCTGCCTTTTATCAGTATTATGAATTGGGCAAACAATTTTCCTTGTGTCTGAGTTTCAGTTTCCTGATTGGAAAATGAGGGTGTACTATTTCAGATAGCTTATAAATTGGGGAAAAGCATGTATGCCCAAACTGCAAGATTAGATTTTTAGATCCTGATTTATTTAGCCAAGAAGACAGACTCTGATTGGAAGTTAAGTGGCCACACAGCATAGGAGCAGAATTCCCTTTGGCCCCAAAATCTGGCATAGAGACTCTGGTGACACTGCAAGGTAGAGTCTGCTTGGGCCAGAGAAGCTTAATTGTTTCCTTAATAGACTATTTAAGGACACCTGGGTGGCTCAGTCCCTTCGGCTCAGGTCATGATCCCGGGGGTCCTGGGATGGAGCTCTGAGTCAGGCTCCCTGCTCAGCGGGGAGCCTGCTTCTCCCTCTCCCACTCCCCCTGCTTATGCTCTGTCAAATAAATAAATAAAATCTTAAAAAAAAATAGACTATTGGGCACCTGGGTGACTCAGTCGTTAAGCATCTGCCTTCGGCTCAGGTCATGATTCCAGGGTCCTGGGATCGAGTCACACATCGGGCTCCCTGCTCAGCGGGAAGCCTGCTTCTCCCTCTCCCACTCACCCTGCTTGTGTTCCTGCTCTCGCTATCTCTCTCTCTGTCAAATAAATAAAATCTTAAAAAAAAAAAATTAAAAAAGTAGACTATTTAAAAATCTGGAAAAACTTTTAACTTTTTAATTTAAAATTAAAAAAAATTATTTTAGAAAATGTTTACAAGCTTTGGGCTCTACTGGTTCTTGAAATATTTTACTGCCAACAGGTCTTCACCTTATGAAAATAGCAAAATAAATACCATGTTGTTCCTGAGAAGTCTCTAATTTTCCTACATTCCCCAAAAGTACATTTCCTTTAAGGAGGGACAACTCATACGGTTACGAGCGCATAGAGAATGAGACAATACTTGTAAAGTGTTTGACATGTACTAGGTACCCCCCCCCACACACCCCCGGCTCACCAAATAGTAGTTCACTTTTCTGAAAGGTACACTTTGATACATTGGTTCTTCTACACTGATTAAGAAGGAAAAACAATGGCATATCCTGACATTTGTCTATGAACCCCCACATCAGGCTGTGGTGGGACTTTCAAAGTGATTCTGCATATTCAAACCTAGATTTGTAAGTCAGCATATTAGTTATGAGCTGTACTACTAATCAAACTTTATATTTTTTTAGGCAAGACCCAATTTACTCAATTATATGACTGGTAAAATACAAAGATTAGAAAACTGGGGCACAGTAGGGGGTCTCTGTAACGGGCTATCCTGAGTCTTTCTTTGGTGCAAAGGAAAGAAAAGTGGAAAAACAGACACTAGAGACTTGAAAATCTCTCTCTATATATGGCTGTTAGGAAAAAAAATTACATACAGTATTAAGTTATTGTCTTAAAACACCAAACCTTTCCCAGAGAATAAAATACGAATTATTCATGCTTTTGGATCAACTTATTATATGAAAACCTATTCTATAAAAATATAATCAGACATACACTTGTCTCAGATTCACTGGAGAATTGGAGTTTTGATCTGGGAAAAGTAGAGAGAAGGAAGATAAAACCTAAAGGATAATTTTGGAGCTTGAGATTGAGGTCTACGGACTTGATATGGAAGAGAGGAGGCATTAAAGACAGAAAGTGAGGTGAGAAGAGGGAATTAGCATTGGTTGAAAACCTACCCCCACCCCCTCATGTAATTAACTGTTATGAAAAAGCTCTGGGAATTAAGTAATTATGTTGGATGAAAACAAGGATCCACCGATAGGCATTTCATTTTCTTATCACCTATTTGAGGCTTCAAATAAGTCTATCACTTCAAATACATAAAAGGAGAAATTTATATTATAATCTACTATGAACCTAAACAGCTATTATACTTAGCGAAGCATAGAAAAAAAATCACTTAGCTTATGATTATATTTATGTTTCCAGTTATGGGTAAAGATGGTGATAATTTTACATGACTCCTAAGATGAATGAATGAAGTGTAATAGTTCTCATAGTCCTCAAATTTTGGTGTACTTTAAAGATCCTGATCATTTGCAGAACATATTAAAAATGGTGATATAACTCCCATCCAGAGATTCTGACTGCATAGGTCTGAGGTGAGACCCAAGCATCTACATGTTTCATAAACATCCTTGTGATACTAATGCACATTGACATTTGAGGACCACTGAGTTCATGCAGTGTGAATGATGGGAAAGTCTGGATTTGATTTCTTAGGAAGATTCATTTCTCTCTCTCTATTTATGTGGGGAGCATGGCGCTGCTTAGTTAACTTCATTTAGTTGCACAGTTCCAAAATCGATCCCCAAGTTAACTAGCTCAGAAATAACATCATTAGAAGGATTACAAAAAGCATACATGTATTTAACATTGTAGGTTAGGGTCACTTCTTAAGATGAGTCCCCAGGTATTCTAATACTATTTTGGTCACTAGATTAAGTAAGTCAACTTTTATGGTACACATACAAAGGGAGTTACCTTCGATTTGTTCACAGGCCAGAAAGGTCATTTATATCAAATCTATTTTTCTTCTTTCCAATCTCTTCAGTGATGGGTTGCTTAGCTATTTACTCTTCTATGTAAAACCAGTCTCAACAACTAGTATCAGTATGGAGGATTTGTATAACTTACTCATCTTATAGTTTAATATGGATTTAGAAAACATTGTTATTAGAATAGGATATGTTAAGGTTGTTTTAAGACACATAAACTGTCAAATCAGCTTAGAACCGTGGTTTTAAACTGTGTCTCAAAGTAAAATATGAGAAATACACTTCATATCATAACCCTATATATCCACACAATAAACACTCCAGCAAATAATATTTACCTGAACAGATAATTATTTTTTCTATTATTTACTATTTCTATTTTTACTATTATTTACTATTTCTTATTTTTGAAAATGCTGAAAGCAACCCATTAAATTGATTTCATGCATTATTAATGGTCAAGAAAACAGTTTCAAAAATACTGATCAGAAGACTCTCTCCTATTAGGGTTAACCCTGGGCCAAATAATCAAGCTTCTAGCTTAAATTTTAGGATTCCAAGTAAACAGCTCAAAGTTGTAATGTCCAAGAGAAGGACAGTCAATGCTAACAGGAATACAAGTCTGAATAGCGATGGAATAGGACTTGGTGAATTGAGAAATACCAGCTCAAGATCAGAGATGTGGCAGTCACTAAAGAAAAGAAGGCTTGCTTCAAGCCATTTTATTCTATTTAACTTCTAATAACAGGAGTACAGAAACATGGATTGATGGTGTATAAAGAAAATTTTGGGGAAAAATTTGGAGGCAAATCAGCATAAAAGCACCATTAGCCACAATATAATAACAATGAGGCCAGAAGAGTTGTGTACTTCAGGAGAGTCTCTTTAGTTAATTTCCCAAGTTCTGTGCTCCCTCAATGACATGGTTCCTTTTCCAAAAGAAAAGGGTTGTAAAAATATCACAAATATTATGACTGCAAGCCCCCAAAAGAGCTTTTCCCTTGATTAAAAATACAATTTCTTATTGCTGAATCTACCAGTATGAATTCTAAGAACTAGAGAATAATGCAATCTAAAATACATTTCTTTTAGAAAAGAAGGGAGAAAACAAGTAACATATGACTTTTATTTACTGTTTTGACTGCTAAGTAGCACAATACACTAGGAAGGCTCTGAACAACAGGTCATTATTGCCACCCTATGCTACCACTTGTGTCTGTTTTAGTGTTCTGCATAAAATGTGATCAATAAACCAATAAGGGAGTAGTGATACTACCATACTAAGAACACACAAAAACCCATCAGTGCTCTTGATGGGATGTGTAAGGTACTCTAGAGTCCTCAACCTTCTCTGTCCATAGTCTTCAAAACCCAGCTCACATGCCACTTAAATAAATAATAATAAAACCAAATGATCATTTCTTGAGTGCCTATTATGTGTCAGGAACATTGAGAATTGATAACTTAGCAGGCTAGGTGCATTATAGGTATCATTTCATAGGATTTTTACCTCATTTGATATCTTATTAGATAAGCGTAAGTAGCTCATTACACTCAGGAAGAAACTAAGGCTTAGAGAGATTAAGCATAACTTGTTTGTGTAACTCAAACAAAGTCACACAAAAAGGCGATTGTGTTTGACTTGTTTGGGAAACAATCAGTTTGGTTGGCTTCTCACAGGGCATTCCAGAGAGTGAGATACAGAGTTAGGCATTCATTCATTCAACAGTAATTTATTGAGGGCCTTCTTTGTAGTAGTAAAGGACAATGAAATATGAGGGTGACACAGAGGTGCTTTAGGAGTGAGGAGGGAGCCTGGATCAGTGTGGGGAGGTAAGGAAGGCCAGTTAAGCAAAGGCCTTGCAGGTCATATTACGGAACTTCGCAAGCAACGAAGCACTACTGTGGTTTTTGGTTTTTTTTTTTTTAAGTCAGGTTTATTGAGATCTAATTTACACATAATAAAATTAACTCTTTTTAAATGCACATTTCCATGAGTTTTGACAAATGCATATTTTAGGTAGCCACCACTACAACCAAGAACATTTCCATCATGCAAAAATGTTCCCTTGTTCTCTTCTCCTGCCATCCACAGCAAGAACTGAACTGTTTTTTGTCCCTCTAATTTTGTCTTTTCCATATCACATAAATGGAATCACATAGCATATTTTTGCTAGACGTCTGCTTTCTTAAGCTTCACAAAATACTTTTAAGTTCCATATATGTTGTGCGTATCAGTGGCTCATACCTTTTATTACTGAGTAGTATTCCATATAATGCTATATCATAGTTAGTTTATCCACTTACCTGCTGACGGACACTTGGGTTATTTCTAGTTTTTGGCTATTATAAATAAAGCTGCTATGAACATTCACATAGAGGTCTTAATGTGGACCAATACTTTCATTTCTCTTGGGAAGATATCTAAGCTTAGAATTATTGGGTCAAATGGTTAAGTGTATGTTTAACCTTGTAAGATACTGACAAACTGTTTTTCAGGTGGATGTACCATTTTACACTCCCACCAGCAAGGTACAATCAGTGGCTCCACATTCTCATCAATGCTTAGTATTGCCAATCTATTGAATTATATAGATTATAGTATGTGCATAATGCCATCTCACTGTGTTTAAAATTGAATTTTTCGAATGAATAATGATGTGGAGCATGGTTTCATGTGCTGACTGGCCATCTGTATATCTTCTTTGTTACTGTGTCTGTTCAAATCATTTGCCTGATTTATATTGGGTAGTCTTTTTATTATTGCGTTGTAAGATCTTCTTTCTTCCCTTCCATTGATCTACCTATCTTTATACTAATCCTCCAACTCTGTTCATTTTTTATTTGTTGTGGCTATCTAAGGTCCTTTGTATTGTCACAGAAATTTAAAATTCAGCTTGTTAATTTCTACCAAGAAAACCAAAATCGCCGGCTGGAATTTTGATTAGGTTTGAGTCTATTGACCAGTTTGGGGAGAACTACCATCTTAACCATGTTAGGTCCTCTGATCCATGAATACATATTTCTGCATTTCTTTATTTTTAATTTTTTTACAAAAATATTTTTTAGTTTTTATCATATAGGTCTTTCACAAATTTTGTTAAGTACAACCCTAAGTAGTTCTTGTTTTTGACACTATTATAATGGTTTTGCTTTATTTAAGTTTCCAATATTTCACATATATTATAAACACATGTTGTTATAATTTATTTTTGAATACTGACCTCATATCATGTGACTTTGCTAAATTCACTTATTATAGTACCTTTTCTCAGCCACCTTAGAATTTTCTACTGGCCTTATTGAACTGGCTATGACCTCTGGCCCAATACTGAATACAAATAGTGGGTGAGAACATCCTTCCCTTGTTTTGATCTAGTGGGAAAGCATTCAGTCTTTCACCATTAAGTAGAATGTCAGCTGTATGTTTTTTGTAGATAGGATTTATTACACTGAGTTTAATTTCTAGTTTACTGAGAGTTTTATTATGAATATATGTTGAATTTTTCAACTGTTTTTCTTATGTCTATTAAAATATCATACATGTTTTTTCTTTTTTAATCTGTTGATATGGTATATTACATTGATAGATATTTTTGAATATTAAACCAACTCTGCATCCTTGGGATAAACACCTCTTACTTATGATGTAATCCTCCTAGATTTGATTTGACAACTTTTAAAGGTAATATTAATATTGCACCTATGTTTATGGTGGATATTGATCTGTAATTTTATCTCTTGTAATTGATACTGTTATCAGGGTGATGAAATCTCATAAAATGAGGTGTAAAGTATTACCTACTCTTCTATTTCTAGAAGACTGAGTATAATTGGTGTTAGTTTTTCCTTAAATACTGGGTAGAAATATTAAATCATTTTTTAACATCAATCAACTCTTAAGTAAATTAAGTCTATTATTTTTCTTTGTGCTAAGGATGAAAAAAATCTAGACTTTGAATAATGGACTGTTTTGAAGTCTGTTCATAAGTATGAGTAGTGTTTTTTTAAAATATGTAAACATTTAATATATGCAAACATAAACAATGAACTTTTTCTTATTCCTCTTTAAGCTTGGACTGTGACTCTTTATGACAGTCATATCATAAAAGAAGTATTCTGGTTTTTCAAATGTTGGTGTATACAACAATAACTAAAGAATATAGTTTATAGGTTCTCCCTTTACCAACATGACAAATAATCAGCCTATACTCAACACTTCAATTCCCCTGGCACCTTAGGAAGAGCTTCTAGACTAAAATCTATAGCCCAGGCCATGGCTACTCTCCTGTCTTACCTGGCTTGCTCATTCTATTCCTTCACCTCGCCTTTCACCTTTAGCATAAACTTGGACCCGCCATACACATTGTACCTTCATGTCAGCATGGTCCCTCCAGCAACCTGTTAGTTTACTTGTACCTGTTATTTAAACAACATACGAACCACAAATGCCAATTCTAGGCTCCTCTGTTGCCAAGTTATGTCAGAATGGTATAGAAACTGAATCAAAGTCTCCTATAAAGACATGGATCATCTGACTCTTGACTGGCATTTTCTTGCAATAAGTAAGCTAAGAACAGCAACAAAAAAAGTAATATCTTTAAGAAATAAGAATGAGCAGGAAGTAAGGCATATAAATGAATATATTAAAAATTGAGCACTCTTGCCTTTTGTCTTTTATTTTTATTTATTTTTTATTTTTATTTATTTTATTATGTTATGTTAGTCACCATACAGTACATCATTAGTTTTTGACGTAGTGTTCCATGATTCATTGTTTGCGTGTAACACCTTTTTGTCTTTTAATATAAAGAACTATGAGTGTTTTATGAATTATTACTTAACTCTTACCAAAGTTAAAATAATGTTGCCTAGGAGGAAAGTATATTTAAAGTTGTCCTAACAAGACAAAAAGAATCTCAATACATACATATATGCAGATATACTTTAAACATGGTTAAAATGCGATTCAAATAAAATTTATGATCATTAAATTCTAAATTTATTTTCTTATTCCTTGAAATCTAGCCATTATTAGATAGGTTGCTTATCTTAGTTTTAGGTAAATAACATTTTATTTATAATCAATGTCTAAAGTTAAGTCTATAAATTAGCAATACTGTTTAAGATGATACAATTAATTTTGTAAAAGCACAAGATTTTTTCTCCATCATTCATTTACAAAACTGAGCATGATTTAAAAAATTATTACATGAATAAAATGAATAACACAGTAGTAAGGGAAAGGCATAGATCAGGTTGGGAACTTCTGTTTTCCAGAAGTTTTCAGGGATTCTTGCTTCAAAATTAAACCAGAATCTCAATTCTAAGAAAAAAAGTTTCTTTTACAGTTTTGGAAGTTACTGCTATTTTTTTTAATACAATTTTTGCCAAATCAAAGACACAAAACAAATAGATAAACTCAAAGTTTACTGCTTTAATTATTAAATAAGCCAAACCAAAGCTTGCTGGTTTAATTATTATATAGCATTTGTTAAATTAAAGAAGATATTCAAGTCAAGGCCATATAATCACTAAAGAATTATGCTTAGATGCAATATCCTTTTCCTTTTCAAAACCTAAGAAATGCAAGCTATACATTTTTCACTATTTTGAAGAACAAAATAAAAATTAGAATCTTATGAATCTTATGTTAAATTTAGTACCAAACACAAATACACACTGGCTTTTATGCATATTCATTAATATTATATCCTATATGCTTTCAAAAGAGGGATAAAGGTTTATTTTAGGCAAATGATTAATGTATTTCAAAGGATCACTCAAATTCCATAATTTAAAAAAGTCTTTCTTATTTGCTTTATAGTTCAATTCATATTTTAATAATTTAAAATCCAATTATTATTGCCAAGATATTATAGGCAATTTTACATCCCATTAACCTTGCTTTGTTTTAATTATAAAGATCCTTTGTTAGATTCCTTTAAATGATCCAGTTTATAATTTCAGCCTGTCCTAGGGAGTACTTTAATTCAGCTGCACATTCATCAACTGTTTTTGTCCTGTTAATTGTAGACAACTGCACAATTGCTTTCTCTAGCTATGATTGATGAATTATATCCATGAGTATAGCTGGTAAGTAGGATAAACATTTATAACAATTTCCACTTAAAGATTTTTAACTTCATTCCCACAAGGACAAATTAAAGACTGATACTCTAACGACCAAGAGAAAGTGCTTTTTATATGTTTCATTTTAAATTATTAGAAAAAGTTAAGAAAAAGGCTGTATATCCATGCAAATGAGATAGAAGAGTGTGTAAAGAATCTAATTTGTGCTTAACACACAGTAGGTCTCAACAAATAGAAGAAGCCAGATAAATGGAGTAATGTGTCTTTACTGTAACTACATCCCAACTATCTCAATATGATACTTTTTTGATCTGAAACTCCCAAGTTCAAATTTATGAAAGAGAAAGGTCTAAATTGAAAGGAAATGAAACAAACTAGAGGTGAGAGTCAGCAAAACTCTGAATATACGTTATAAGTAATGACAACAACAACAAAACTCCCATTTTTAAAAGCCTATGTTGCAGAAGTTATAATAAATGTCATATATTATTTCCAACCTTCAGAGAAAATGGGCAAGAAAGGTGTTATGCTCTTCTACAGATGTGAAACTATGTCAGAGGGAGATTATGTTACATGCCTAGAGTCTGACAGCTTATCAATACAAGAACTGATATTTGAACTGCATACAAATGATACACATATGCGATGTGTTGTAATAGGCACTGTGGAAAGAACCCTACAAAACACACGGTGACGAAACAGGCCCTGACACTGCGGTATGGGAAGTATACACCAGAGGAACTGGAAGGTGCTATGAGAACATGGGAAGGCACCTAATCCGGACTAGTGATGGGGGTGGGGTTGGCACTCAGTGAAGACGTTATTTTCATTGAAGTATGAGAAATGAGTGTCTTAAAGCAAATGCCCATCTTCTCTGTATTGTGGACTGCTGGGGAAAACATTCCAGTATCAAGGACAGCAGTCTCTATCTGGTCCTCCAACATCTGGGCCAGATGCCTAAGGTTCCTGTCTTTTCTCTCCCCTGCTCTTCTACACTGGCTATTTTCAATATTCTCCTCTCTTCTCAAATATGGCACCCACCTCTCCAAATTTTCTTCATTTTCAGTAAATGGTCCTTTCTGTCACTTCATAGAGAAAATAGAAGGTATCATCAAAAACCCCTCTGAGTCCTGCCACCAATATAACTGTCTGCCCCCTTTCTCAGTGCGTTTCCACAGGGACCAACCCCCATACCTCTGTCTCACCCCTCTCAGAGTATTCAGTGACCATTTAAAAAATACTCAAGTCCTTCTTCCCTTCCAAAAAATACCCCACTACCCCAAAACTCACCTCCAGCAATCACCCTATCTTTCCTCTTCTTGGCCAAATTCCTTAGAGTTGCTGTATGTGTGGACTATACTCATCTTCTACTCATTCCTCAGCTCAGAACAACCTAGCTCCTGGCCCCAGTTCTCTCATTAAATCACCACTTTCTCACAATCATTCCCTGAATTATCTGCTCCTGCTGTACCCTCGACTTTGGCACATTTATTATATCAGTAATTGTAAGACTGTTGTCCCCATGAGACTGCAAGGTCTCTTGTAGCAGGGCCTGGGTCTATACCCAGCATCTTTAGCACACAGGTACTCACCAGTGTACCTGTGAATGAATTCAACATTGACAGTCTCATCACTGAATCCAGTGGTCCCTTTCATCCTAGCTTAAAAACCCTTTTGTTGCCTGTTCATTCTGTCTCAAACACTCTCGTAACCATTCTTTCCTTAATTCCTTCAATACTTGTGATTGTGAACTACGTGTTGGATATTATTCCAGAAACCAGGAGTATATCAGTAAAGAGGACACAAATTCTTAAGGAAAAGAATCACACCATTCCGTTGGCCCAGAATTTTATTCCTCTATTTTTTTTTCCTTTCACCTATATGTTCTAACCATCTCTCAGTTCTCAGTGAAGATGGCATTCTATTTGGATACACTTTTTTTTGAACCTCCTGGTTTTTTTTTTTTTTTTTAATTTTATAGACTATTTTTAGAGCTATTTTAGGTTCACAGTAACCGTTAGTAGAAGATACAGAGATTTCCCAGATATCCCTTCCTCACATACAGGCCCACCCCCATTATCAACATCCCCTACCAGAGCGGTACACTTGGTACAAATGATGAACCTACCCTAATATAGTATTATCACCTAAGGTCCATAAGTTTACATTAGAGCTCACTCTTGGTGTTGTACATTCTATGGGTTTCGACAAATGTATAATGACATGTATCCACTATTATAGTATCAAACAGAGTAGATTCACTGGCCTAAAAATCCTCTGTGCTCTGCCTGTTTATGCCTTCCTCCTCCCTAATCCCTGGCAACTACTAATCTTTTTACTGTCTCCATAGTCTTGCCTTTTCAAGAATGTCATATAGTTGGAATCATACAATAGGTAGCCTTTTCAGACTGGCTTCTTCTACCTAGTAATATGCAATTAAGGTTTCTCCATGTATTTTCATGGCTTGACAGCTCATTTATTTTTATTGTTTATTTTGTAAAGATTTTATTTATTTATTGGACAGAGAGAGAGAGGGGGAGCAAGAGAGCACAGGCAGGGGAACAGCAGACGGACAGGGAGAAGCAGGTTCTCCACTGAGCAGAGAGCCCGATGTGGGGCTCAATCCCAGGACCCTGAGATCATGACCCGAGCTGAAGGCAGACGCTTAACTGACTGAGCCACCCAGGTACCCAGAGAGCTCATTTCTTATTATCACTAGATAATAAATATTCCATTGTCTGGTTGTACTACATAAATAAATGGGTATCTGCTTATCCATTCATCTACTGAAGGACATCCTGGTTGCTTCCACGTTTTGGCAATTATGAATAAAGTAGCTATCAACATCTGTGTGCAGGTTTTTATGCAAACATAAGTTTCAAATCTTTTGAGTAGATATAAGGGAGAACGATTGCTAGATCTGTAGTAAGAATATGTTAAGTTTTGTAAAAAACTACCAACCTATTTTGCAAAGTGGCTGTACCATTCATATTCTTACCACCAGTGAATGAGAGTTCCTGTAGCTCTACATCCTGGTCAGCACTTGGTGTTGTCAGTGCTCCAGATTTTGGCCATTCTAATAGGTGTGTAGTAGTATCTCATTGTTTTGATTTGCATTTTCCTGATGACTTACGATGACTGGCATCTTTTCCTAAGCTTATTTGCCATATGTAGCTCTTCTTTGCTGAGGTGTCTGTTAAGGTCTTCGGCTCATTTTTTAAACCAGGTTGTTTATTTTCTTATTGTTGAATTTTAAGAGTTCTTTGTATATTTTAGAGAACAGTCCTTTATCAGAAGTGGCTTTTGCAAATATTTTCTCCCAGTCTGTGGCTTGTCTTTTCATTCTCTTGACACTGACTTTTGTAGAACAGAAGTCTTTAATTTTAATTTAGTCCAGACTATCAACTCTTTCTTTCATGGATCATGTCTTTGGTTATTGTATCTAAACAGTCATCACCAAACCCAAGGTCATCTAGATTTTCTCCTATGCTATCTTCTATACATTTTATAGTTTTGCATTTTACATTCAGATCTCTGATCCATTCTGAGTTAATTTTTGTGAAAAGTATAAGATCTCTATCTAGATTTATTTTTTTGCATGTGGATGTCCAGCACTATTCAATGAAAAGGCCATCTTTGTTCTATTGTATTGGTTTTTCTTGGATACATTTTTTGAAAACCCTGACAGTCCTACCACCTGAAGAATAGACCCTATCAGTCTAGAGTAAGTGCCCTGTCTTCTACTTGTATTAATAGCTATACCACCTCTATCACGGCACCTTTATACTAGTGCATGTGTTATTCTAATTTTGCCTTTCCCCCAAAATTCAGAACCATGTGTGTCTCATTCACTTCTCTAGTCCCACCTCCTATAATAGGATGTAGTATGTAGTAAATACTGAACAGACATTTGCTGTATTAATGCACACAAGATCTGTTCTTTTATATTTATAGCTAGTCATGTTTCAATTTTTGTTCCAAAATAATCTTTATTGGAGGAGCAACTGGTATGAAAAATGAAAACAAAAATCTAGAATGGCACAAAGAACATTATGGTGAGCATTTTGAAGGTTTCTATAATTCCAACTCTTTTCCTAAAACAAAATAAAATGAACTTCAAACTCTATCACTGAACAATAAAATAGTTATCAGGACTAAAACCTCTGGTATTAGCAAATTTTTCCCCTTCCCTGTTCTAAGACAATAGCTATAATCTTAAGTGCTGAAGATTCAATTATATTAATTCTTCAGAGAGTTACTGATGACAAGATAATTTTTGTTTTTTCCTTCACAGTTGAAACTAATTGACAAAATTAGCATGTATGTGAATTGAGAGATTTTTATAATTGATATGAAAATGAATAGTCTGGGCAACATTTTTTTTCTATTTTTCATTGCCTTAAGATGGATAATAATTATTATCAATTCTTAACACAACAAAGTTTTATAAGAACTACAGTATGTTACTATGTAAAATTAGTATTTATGTTATAAGAGAAAACTGGTATTTTCCTGCATCTTTTGCTTTGCAGCGAATGTAAAATTTATTTTAACTTTTAGAGATGTGTTATTATGACTAAAAATAATTCATAGAATATGTAAATGAAAAATATATAATAAAATGAATTATAAAAACAGAAGTTATGTCTCTGAATTATTATAATAAACTGATGGGAAAAAACTATTACTAAAAAGGAATACTAAACTGCATTTATTTTTTTTAAATGGGTTTCATTACCATATATAAACTAATTTTCAAGGAATATATTGTAAAATATTCTTTCATGACACTTCCCTGGATAAAGAGTTTTATATACAGTAAGCATTATTCCCTTATCATCAATTTAGTTAAATATAGTTTCAAATAAGAAATAAATAGATCATGCCAAATATTCAGTCGCTATTTTCCAAAGACTACACTGTATCATAGAAAAAACATTGTAAAGGATGCAGGTTGTTGGCTGACAGAAGCTATACATCTCAAAATGGTGACACTTAACATCTGTCTCAATGTATCCACTGCCAATAAAGTATTGGAAAAATCACAGTGAACAATTGTTTATCCTAAAGTGATTAATACAATAATGAGCTCAAACACAAATTTACTTACAGCATCATTTTAACAGTGGGATATATGAATTCCTAACCTGACTGTTCTACTCCCCATGTTTAACATTCTTCACATTTTCAGTTGGGTATCCAAGAGCATGGTATGTTCAGATAAAACTACTTCTCATGAACTGAGATGGGCTGAGGGAGTGAACACTGAGCAAGGCTTTGAAAACAGATGGAGTGGCAGATGGAACTGCAGGCTGGGTTCACTTGATCTGTGTTAAACAACTTTACTACCCAGTAGGATGGGGCTTAAATCTCACAAAAACCTTATAAAGTTTGTTCCTTTAGTTCATAGATGCTTTTCCCCACTCTAAAATAAATATGATTTATATCTTAAACTTTGTTCCTTTTAAGTTTAATTACCTCTGTGATAAATTATTTAACTCAAAGTATATTTTCTTATTCATTTTTAGAACAGATGGTAGGAGAGCAGTTGCCTAGCGGAATAAAATGTACACGGACTAATTGTCTAAAAATTGTAAAATTAATTACCTTCCTTCATTGATGAGTTCAATAAATGCAAGTCCTGCATTCTTCTGAATAGAATTCTGCCATTCCTAAAAGGAGAAACCAAACCAAGTATAAGAAAAATGAGCATGTAAACAAAAGTAACATCTGGTTTAAGGATCATGTTGATGTTGTTAACAACTTCCATGTGATATCATTTCTAAATCTTTTAAAAATATTTTTAACAAGTGTTATTTTGTAAGAAATCCAAATCTTAAAAGTAGCTCTGTATCACTTAGTTTATAAGGTGCTTTTGAATTCCCAGTAAATCTCAGGCTTGATGCAGACAGATAGAAAATGAGACACAGGTACAGAAGGTTCTCAGCACAAAGCTTCCTTCCAAAAGAAACCAAATAACTAGTCATGCAACTATACAAGCACTAGCAACATTTGGAAAGAAAACATTAGGCCTGAAAATAGAGATTTTTTCATTGAGACTGTAAAACAAAAATCAGAAATATATACAATATTTAAATTGATTTGAAATTAAATGTTCTAGTTACACGTGCATTCCAAGTGACTGAGAAGTATGTGGAAAAAAAAGGTTACAAGTGAATTCTTTTGAAAAAAAGGGGGGGGGGAGAAAACAATATTAAAACTATATCCGAATGTAACCTCTCTTTGCTAATTTAGATTAGAATATATTTATGAATTTGGCAGTTCCACAGTGTCATCATTATAAATTTGTGATTGTTACATAGTGTTTTGGATTAGGAAAGCATATTGCTTATTTTGTACTCTTCCAATGGCATATTTAGAATATGCCTTAACCATTTTTTTTGAAGGGGTATTGGTTTATTCTAGTGATTTAAATTTTTTGCTTTTTAAAAAAAATTAAATTTTATTATGTTATGTTAATCACCATGCATTACATCATTATTTTTTGATGTAGTGTTCCATGATTCATTGTTTGCATATAACACCCAGTGCTCCATTCAGTACACGCACTCTTTAGTTTTTGATATACTGTTCCATGATTCATTGTTTGCGTATAACACCCAGTGCTCCATGCAGTACGTACCCTCTTTAATACCCTTCCCCAGGCTAACCCATCCCCCCACCCCCATCCCCCTAGAACCCTCAGTTTGTTTCTCAGGGTCCATAGTCTCTCATGGTCCATCTCCCCCTCTGATTTTTTGCTTTTTTATATAGCTGGTAAATTGCGTTTTTTGAATTAAAAATCACATCCCTTTCAATAGTACTATAAATAAATGCTTCGTTAATACATTTCATAAAAAATCCCTATTGATCCCTCATATCACTCATCTATAGATTTTTTTTCTCCATGATTTTCCTACTATTAAGTTGCTCTACACCGAGGTAGTCAGCTGACTTGCCACAAATTCAGCTTCACAAAAAACAGTCTCCATGTCAACCTTTCCCTCTACTCTTGATCATATTGCCTTTTTAAAGCTTTGCATATATACAGGGAATAAATGTGGTCCCCAAAAGTAGGTACTTGGCTTGTAAATATTTTCTGCTCGAAGTAAATCTGTGAAGAATTACAGAAGAATGCATCATGAATCTACATTTCCCCACCAGGAGAATCAACAACTTGGGAAAAGAGATGTGGAAGCCTGGGGACAGTAATGATCTTATAAAGGGCTAAATGGTTCTATGGTTTGCTAAATGGTTTTAGCAAAGCCACTTCAAGCTATCATACATAACCTTTAACGAAAATTCATCTAAATGACAAGATCATTATTGCATTTTACAGTGCTTATTAAAACTTTAAAATCATTTCTATTGAAAATAATTACAGGGAACTCTTTTTCTTATATTTTAATAAAATGGTTTATATTACCATCCTTTTATATATATTGTATATTCCCATTATATATCCTATATTTATTGCAAACCAATATACCACAAAATGTGCAAATTTCTCAGGAATGCTTGACATTTATTGTGATATCAGCTGAAAGAGAAAACTGACTCTTATATAACAAGAACCATGACACTCTGAAGAATAAATTCTTACAGACAACTTCTTAAACATGATTTTCTTTATGATACTGTTTGTACACCAAGGCTCTTTTATCAGCAGAAACTTTAATATGCACGGGATTTTTCAAGAAGATATTTCAAAGTACATATTCAGGTATGACATATGCATCCCAAATTATACTGTGTCTAAAAGATCATAGAGTAAAATGTTTTGAAAACTCTGTTCAGATCAAAGATCAAACAAAAGATATCTGTGAGGTGCCTCAGCCCATGAGACACTAATTTGCAATCTTTGATAAAGGAACAGCAGAAATAAGTCTGAGCCAAGTCAAGGACATTAGAGTTTAAAGGATGAGAAAGCCAATGAAGTGTGTGACTGCAAGACTTCATTCAAGAAATATGTGTTTTAGAAGAGTAATTTGTCAGTCTTGAACAAGAGGAAACAGTAGAAGATTGTTTTATATGCCTTTCTAGAAGAGAAACAATAAGGGCCTACATTGCACTGGTATTTCGAATAGGGAAATGGAAATTAAGAGACTATACAAGGAAGAGATGTCAGGACTGGATGAGAAATCGGATTTAAAGGTTAAAGTAAAAAAGTGGAACAATGTAAGGTTTAAGTTTTTAGCATGAATGACAGGAAGAATGGTAGTATTATGAAAATAAGAAGGATACACATTTGAGGAAAATCACAGGTTCATACTTGTTGGATTTAGAGTGACATGGTATATCAAAATGGAATGTGGAATTTGGAATTATTTGCATAAAAATATTAAGGCAGACCATCAGGCAAAAGTCTCTAAAGATGGAATGAGCACTGGGTGTTATATGCAACTGATGAATCTCTAAAGTCTACCTCTGAAACTAATAATATGCTTTAGGTTGATTAAATTGAATTTAAATAAAAAAATTTAAAAAGAGACAAGAAGAATCAGAAAGAGGATCAAAAGACCTAGGTCTGGCTGAATTTTGGGAATCATTTGTATTTTTAAGATTAGAAAAAGAAGCCATTAACAGATAAGAAAAGCTCTAACAAAATTTAAGAATAGTAGCAAAATATCATAGCACCATTTAAAAGAAAACAATTCACTTAATCCACTGGCTCAACAAAACAAGAACATGCAAATAAGACCCTTTAATGATTAAGGATTTTTCTGTATGTGAATTGTAAAACACAAAATACGGTAAACCACAAGTGTATGAAACATAAATTGAAAAAACAAAACAGAACCAAAAAAGATGCCGAGAGGGGACAGAAAGCTAGAGCTGCACTGGCTGGAGCTCAGAACTGGCACAGGAGCTGGTGGCTGAGCCGACTCTAGGTCTGGAGCTGACCGCCTCTGATGCTGGTGGTGGATACGGGAATGGAGTTGGCACTAGACGTGGAGCTAGATCCAGCTCTAGAGCTGATGTCAAATCTGGCTGCAGTGCTAGAGCTGGTCGTTGAACTAACTCTAGTTCTGGGCTGACTTTAAGTCTGGCACTGTTGCCAGACCTGGTATGAAAACTGGTGACGGAGATGACCCTAAATCTGGAGCTGACAGTGGCTCCGGGGCTAGAGCTGGAGCTGGAGCTGCCACTAAGTCTGGAGTGCATACGAGAGCTCAGGCTGGAGTTGGCTATAGCTCTGCAGCTAGCCCTAGCACTATTTCTGGAGCCAGGGCAGAAGGTGGCTCTAGCACCAGAGCTGCTGCTAGGATGAGTTCTGGAATTGGCCCCAGCTCTGCAGTTGCTGCTGGAGCCAGTGCTGCAGTTAATGACGGAACTCCCTCTATCCCTGGAGCTGGCTCTAGCTCTGCTCTGCAGCTGGTCTGAAGCGGATTCTAGTTCCAGAGCTGGCACTGCTTTCAGCTCTGCAGATGGAGGAGGACCCAGAGCTGTGTGAAGCTCCAGAGCTTGTTCAAGAGCTGGCCCAAACTCTACAGGTACTGGAGCTGGTGCTAGAGTTGGCCTAAGAGCTGGTGCCTAAGCTACTAATACCACTTTTGAAGTCATTACCTAGAGTTGGCAACCTGACATGAAAGACACAGACCAAGAGAAGAGTACAGAAGAGATACCAGGAACAACAACAACAACACAACAAAAAAGGAAACCTGGAAAATGAGAGACTGAAACAACAGGAAAAAAAAATCTGTAATTACATGGTTGAGGTATGTGAAGATATTGCAAACATCAAAAAAAGAAAGCTTAAAAGTCACAAACATTTCCCAAAAGTACAGAAGGTGCCAACAAAAAGATAAAGGGATGCAACAACGGTAACAACAACAACAAAAATAAATACGGAAATTGGAGGATCTCCAATCGAAAGACCATATCCACTGAGTAGGAATTGTAGAAAGAGTGAACGGGGAAGAGAGAAAGGGGAACATGAAAGACAGGAAATTATCAAATAAATTTAAAACTGTTCCCAGAAGTGAAATATTGGACATAAAACCCCCAGCAAAGCACATTATCATGAAATTTTCCTTAACATGAGGGTTAAGGAAAAGGCTAACAGGAAAAAAAAGTTTGTACAAAGCACCAAGAATAAGAATGAAACTAAACTTCTCAACAGTAAAGCTAGAAAAGAGAAGAAAAGGAAACACTGCTTGCACAGTTATGGAGAACATAACACTCTAAACACAGTATCCACCCAAACTCTCCATAACATCTGAGGATAGACTAGTTTCAGACATGCATAAACATGTGTTTTTCATCCACTCTCTTTCCAGAACCTAATGACGGTGTACTCTGCCAAAATGAAGGTGTCTCTCCTATAGGAGAGACAAGATTATGCTGTGACAATTACTGAACCTCAGGGGCTTAAACAACAAAGATGTATTTCTGTTAATGCTCCATGTCCATTGCAGGTGTTCCCCTCTACATCATCAGCCTCACTCTGGGAGCCAGACCGACAACGCAGCCATTGTCTGGAACACTGTTGGCAGCCAAGGTGGAGATAGTTAATTTTATCAGATTACAGAGAGTAAAAAATTTTGAATGAAAACTTCTCATTGCCATGTATATATTTTTGGCGTCAGAGTTGTTTTTGTGAATAAGCAGGCAATATAATTCCCGAGTTTGTTTGATGACAATGTAATGCTACTGACAGGCTTTGTTACTTGAGTTCGACTTCTTCCTCAGAAAGGCTGAGAGTTGCTATTTTCTCAAAATTCTTACCTAAATCGGAGCTCACATAATAGGCTCTATCTTGCTCTTCTGTCACTTCTCATTGTCCTGCTTTTCTTTCCTCAGACGTAAGTAGGTATCAGATAGTTATGTGACACAGAATTTTAAAACAACATAAACTGAGATACCAAATTTCCAATATGGAGTTCAACACTAGCTAGCTTAAAAGTATTTTTCTGTATGTCTCTAAACCCCAATTTACTCTTTATATGTTTTATGTGTACATTATACGATTAGATCTTAGGTACTGCATCTTTGAAGGAGGAGCCACATTTTATTCATCTATAGTAACTAAAGGGCCAGAAGAAATAAATGATCTAATTTCTACAATGACTATGCTACAGCATTAAGGCAACAAGAGGTCAATTCTATTAGTTTAGTGACATTGGATGGAAAACAAAGAAAAAAAAACCTATGAATAAAATTTAAGAAATACTATATTCCCTATTATCTTTTTTCTAAGGTCTATTAGTTATTTGTTAGCCAAATTTGAGTATTTTCTTCCCTACCGTAGAAGACTACTGGGTTATACATTAACATGTTATGGATGGGAATAAAGAGTAATTCTGCAGGCTTTGACCTAAGTAAGGGTCAAAGTGGATTCCACCCAATGTTAAAAGAGTATAATTCAAGTTCTAAAGGCTTTCAAAATTCCTCAATAACTATAATAACCAATTTACATAATTTCAATTTATCAAGTCAATTTCTGTTAACCACATTAATATTAACAATTTGTGAGGTCACAAAAATGTTGCCAACTGTCTTTCTTTAAGAAGGTTTAAGGTTTTCAATTTTCAGATTGTGGTAGGAGATATAAAAATCCGAGGCAGGAGATAAACTAAGTCCCAGGATATACACAGTAATCTCTCTGGCATCTGAGGGGAAAAAAAAGTCAAGTAATTTAATTCAAAATTATGAGTAATACAGGAATAATATGAATATGAATTCTAAAACAGAAGAACATATAATGTTTGTGCTTACAGTGGGTTGCATGGGTACAGTTATGTCACCCTTTCCACTCCTCCCAACTATGCTGCATCCCAAGGGGCTGCTTCAGTAGAAGAGTTGGAGAAGTAATGACCTAAGCCATACAAATAGTACTAAAACTAGAAATTTTAAACATGTTTGCATCAGTGGTTGTCTGAGATTTAGCATGAGACTTCAGTCTCTCCTGCTTTTGGTGAATTTTAAACAAACAGATTTCATAAGGCAATGAGGAAAACACAGAATTTTTTCTTTCAACCACTTAAAAAGAAAACTAAATGAGAGAGAGAAAAGAGGATAACAAATATTCCTCACAAGATGAAGTGTATTTTCCCTCTCAGAAAATGTCAGGATTGGATGTATTTTTAAAGCTTATTTAATAATTTCTGAATGACAGTTGTAAAAGCACAAATAATTATTCGGACAACTTCATTTTAAAATTCCAAACTCAGTAAAATATGGTACCCAGTACTGAATAGTAAACAAAAACATAGAAGTGCAAAGAAAAAACTGGAATGTGAAGGAAAAAGTATCCTATAGGAAAAGTATAACTTGTAACGATAGTTTATGTTGGCAAAACAATAAACCTTTTTTTTTAAGATTTCATTTATTTGAGAGAGAGAGAGAGCACAAGCAGGGAGTAGGGTGAGGGGTAGAAGGAGAAGGAGAAGCAGGTTCCCCACTGATCAGGAAGCCTGGCACAGGACTTGATCCCAGGACCCTGGGATCATGACCTGAGCTGAAGGCAGAAGCTTAACCAACTGAACCATCCAGGTGCCCTGACAAAGCAATAAATCTTAAAGTGTGTAAAAATAAATGATTATTTTAAAACTTTGGAAATGTGAAATGGGATCAATCCTAGATCATTATTTTCTTAATGATTAATACTTTCATTAATCAGAAAATATTCCATCTGAAATATAATTACTTATATTTTGTAGTGACTTACTCACACATATGTCTCCCCACTAGATCATAAATTCGTTAATGAAAGGAAGGATCTCGTTTTTTTTTTTTTTTTTAAGATTTTATTTATTTATTTGTCGGAGAGAGAGAGCATGCACAGGCAGAGGGAGAAGCAGGGTCCCTGCTGAGCAAGTAGCCTGATGTGGGACTTGATCCCAGGACACTGGGGTCATGACCTGAGCTGAAGGCAGTCGCTTAGCCAACTGAGCCACCCAGCCGTCCCAGGAAGAATCTTGTTTTATTTAACTGTGCATACCTACTAAGTAGCAAGTGTCTGGCATACTGTACAAACTCAATGTATTTTTGTTGTGGAACTGAATTTAATCCTCCCAAATCAAGGATATCACTTAAATCTATGGTTCTCATTCTGGCTGAACAAAAGAATCAACAGGGGAGTTGTTAAAAAGTACCAATCATAACAGAATAATCTCTAAGGATAGGGCCCAGGCATTGGTATTCTAAAGGTTCCCAAATTATTTTGATGTAAAGTCAGTGTTGACAACCACTGACTTAAGTCATCTCCTTCTTCGAACAAGACTGCACACATAAAAACCTCAAAGTGCTTAACTTGCAAGCAGAGAGTAATTTAATCATGAAGTGATGTATATATTTTCCTTCAAGTTGTTCAATTATTTAAATTTCCTTCTACTCGTCTGTAAAATAGTATATTATTGCATCACAATTACATCATAATTTACACCATAATCATTGAAGTATCCACATCTCTAAAATAACACCATTACAAAGGTCCTTTTCAACTGACATGGCATTTCATTCCCATAAATGGTATTTTTGTAAGACAAACTGTTAACTTAGAGTGACTGTGTAAAAAAATGTGAGTAACGAATGAGGCTAGGTGATGATCATACACCTTTATGTTGATGCACATTTGATTTTGCATTTCAAAAAGTGAGTTTTGTTAAAGATTTAATTTATTGAGAGAGAGAGAGAGAAATTGAGAGAGAGAGAGGAAGAGGGATAGAGAATCCCAGGCAGACTCCACGCTGAGCAAGAAGCTTGATGAAGGGCTCAATCTCATGGCCCTGAGATCATGACCTGAGCCAAAACCAAGAGTTGGACATTTAACTGTCTCAGCCACCCAGACACCCCAAAAACTGTTTCTTAAATGTACATTACTATGTAACTGATTCTATGAGTTTCCAAAGAATAATTAGGTAAAATACTGAAAGAACGACAAGAAAAGTACTTAGCATAGAAAGGAACTAAGTGTTGTGGTTGTGGACATATAAACTACGTTGAGAGTTGATAAATGGGATATAACTGGACAGGGAAGATACTTTAATCACTGTCTTAGCTTTCTAACAATTCTCTCTGACATGTAGACTTAGAGAAATTACTTAAAACAAGGGAAATGGATACATGAGAATGTACAAAAGGGATAATAACTTACTGTCACGAAGACAATCTTTTGGCAATGACAGGAAAAAAAATGTACTTTAAAATTGTGTCTACAAATCATTCCAGAAAGTCTTCTGCCATTTAAGAAAACACACACACCCATACACACACGCACACACACATGCACTCATTCAACTACTGAAAAAAAAGAACATCTATAAGAAAAGGTGTAAATTAAAAGTAGGCATCAAATTTTTGTCTTCATGGGAAACATACTAAACTGGGTTTGAATGCCTGCAGAGATCTGCCAAGTCTTTAGACAGTTTTGTCGTAATTTTTTAACTCTTCTGTTTGGATGCATAAAATTTCCTCAAGATGAAGGACTTTTTCAGAGAATTGGATATCAAGTTAAGGATCCTTTGAAACTAAACACTTTGAAGACAAATAGGTTCCAGAAGGATGACAATGAAATCCCTATGTTCTCTTCAATAATCACTTCATGGTAGTTAGATGACCTAGTAGAAATCTCAGACACAGGACATAATTTTTTTTTCCCATCTATTTCAGCTCAATGCATATTTCTCATTCCCTATGGCTTTGTATACAATTAGGTAAACCAACTTAATGTCCTTAGAGACTCAATCCATCTCAAAATCTTTGAAAATATAGAAAATATTTCAACGTAAAAAAGGGAGGTTAAATTGAGATCTTGTCTTCAGGAACTCCAGAACTGATTTTTTTACTTTCTATATCCTTAATGTCTACTTATCATTAACGGCCATTAAAAGTTGGCAGGTGCCTCAGTCTTTACTCAGTTGGTTAAGCGACTGCCTTCGGCTCAGGTCATGATCCTGGAGTCCCGGGATCGAGTCCTGCATCGGGCTGCCTGCTCGGCAGGGAGTCTGCTTCTCCCTCTGACCCTCCCCACTCTCATGTGCTCTCTCTCATTCTCTCTCTCTCAAATAAATAAATAAAATCTTTAAAAAATAATAAAATAAATAAAAGTTGGCAGGTGCCTCAAAAATTTTTCTAGTGAATGTTCATTATAACTGGCATGCTTATTAATTCTCTGCAGTAAGTTAGAGAAATTAATAAGGACTGAAGTAAAAATATACTATATATAGAGAAAACCAGATATGTCATGGTTTCAACGTATACAAAACTAAACTAATGAAAATAAACATGCAAGTATTCAGTGTATCATTTGTTTTCATTTTCATTGCTTATTTTTGTGAACATCTTACTAAAAGCATTATAGGTAAAATTGGATATAAGAAATGAATAATCAATCTTAAAGAGATTATTGATATGAATGTCAACCACAGGAAAACCATTAGGTAATATGGAAATACATCTAGTTGGTTACTAAAAGTTGGTGTATCATATAAAGAGGTTTCCCTGGATCCTAACAGATCACTAAATTATGTAAATTATGTAAATACATTTAACACAACTTTTTATTACAAATATTCTTATGTGTGTATATATATGTATGTATACATATATATACACACATATACTTGTATTTCTAATGAAAAATAATCTAGGTTGTTTTACAAGATATTTTTTAAACAGTTTTTTCTATAACTGTGAATATATACAATAAACAAACTGAGGATACTTCTTCCTTGGTAAGAAAACATCTGCTACTGGAAATGATCAGAAAAACATCAAGAAATGAAACCTTTATTAAATATAAAAATAGAGGAAATATTTCGTATTTTCTTTTTAGGTAGGAAAACAGTAAAAGCTAGGATAGGATTTTTTTTAACTTTTTTTTTTGAAGGTTTTATTTATTTATTTGACAGAGAGAGCAAGAGCACAAGCAGGCAGAGCTGCAGAGGGAGAGGGAGAAGCAGGATCCCTGAGCAGGGAGCCCAATGCGGGGTTCCATTCCAGGACCCCGGGATCATGACCTGAGCTGAAGGCAGATGTTTAACCAACTGAGCCATCCAGGTACCCTGAGAATAGGATTTTTTAAAATAAACTTTCAGATTTGTGCCTTTTTTAATTAAAAAAATAAAAATTTAAATTAAAAACTAAAAACAAATATGCAACATTTAAAATATTAGGGTTTATCACATTCAAATATGCAGTTTAAGATTTAATGCTAATGTGGTTTTGAAGAACTTCAGTTTGATAGAACAGTAACTTTTAAAACTTGACAATAAAACAAAATCCTATACTGGTCTGTAATTAATGAATGAACAAGGACTGTCTTTTTCTAATTTCCATGAATTATAATGAAAAAGGTATTTACTTTTGTTCAACAAAATTCATTTCTTGAGAGCTTACCATATGTCTGAGTCATGACTGAGGTACTACTATTTTATCTTAAGTTGCATGGTACTGTTAATATCACTTTTTTGATGATCTTTGTCATATTTTTCTAGAGCTAAGAGTTAGTGTATCAGTAAATTAATTCTCAAAACATTATAACTTCAGAAGAGTATATGGTAAAATATAAAGGAAATTATACCATTAGCATAAGAGCTCCAGACTGTATTCAACTATGGCATAAAAGTGCTGGGTATTATCAAACTACTATGCAAATACAGCTTCGCAAACACTGTTCATATATAACCTAATGATACAATAGACATTTGATAATTCTCAAGATGTACACCCTAAGGCCTTTGTACTTACTCATGTTTTGAGACTACCACCTAGACTTATACTATATCCCACAACAAAAGATCATTATAAAAACTGCCTTATTTTCAAGAATAAATAGAAAACAACCATGCTGCTTTGAGCTGTTGATGCTTTGTTGCTGCTTAGGCGAATTCACTGCCACATGCTGAATTTGTAGCACACATGATCTCAATTCATGCCTTGGTAAAATAATAAATCACACTATTCCAGTTATCTATGTTACCACTTATGAACAGAAGAAACTTTCAGTGTTAAATCCTGAATGCTAAGACCTTGGTGTGCTTCGTTGGCATAAAGCAGAATTATGTACAGTTATATTAAATATTTTATATTTATTCATGAATAATCATGTAGCAATAGGTGTATAAGCCAGTATAAGAATGTTAGTGTTGTAGAGACTTAGATCTCATCATTTTTAGCCCACTGCAAGAATCTGTGACACAATTAATTAGCTGATTTTTGCTTGGACACCTACAATATTCTGGGATCCTGGAACAGCTTGTTCTACTTTGAGACTATATTAATATTAAACAAAGAAAAGCACAGATATTCATATATGAAAGGGAGAGCTGTGGTGACCAAGATAGCAACTATTACTCACATGTGGCTATTACAAGTACTTGAAATGCAGCTAGTAGGAACTGATATGGGTTCTAGATATAAAGCATATACCTGATTAATTATAAATAATTGATAAACTTGTGTGGTGTTTGGACTTCTGGACAATGACTTGTAAAGTTGGTTCCCTCAAGTAACTGTTACTTGTGAGTAAAATTTTGCTTGTCATTATAATTAACATAGGCTAGTAACAAGGTCATCAAACCAATTTAAAACAATAAAAGAGTCCACAAGTGTGTGTATTTGTCTTCACACACATCTATCCAAATTGAAAGACTTAGTATAAAAAACAGGCGTATGAAATCTCAATTATTTTTATATTGATCACATGTTGAAGTGATACTTAGGTTAAATAAAATATATTATTAAAATTAATTTCACCTGTTTCTTTTTTACCTTTTTAAATGTGGTAATTAGAAAATTCCAAATTGTACATGAGTGAACATTTCATTTTTTCAGACAATGCTGCTCTAGAGTACCAATTGGGGAAGCAATTTGTAAACAATTGCTGTTATAAGAAAAATTTCTGCTTATACTAATAATAAAAGAAATAACTTTCCATTTATATGTAGAAATGTAGTTTGAAAGAATATTCATTCAATGATTAATTGTTATCACTCCTGGGTAATGAATATATGAGGTAAGGGCAAATTTTATTTAACCTTCTACTATTCTAAAGTTGTTTTTCTTTTAACGTACAGGAACTATTCTTGAATTAGATATCATCTTGGGCATATACGCTTAAACGATTTTCAACAAGGGTACCAAGACCATTCAATGGAAAGAGAATGGTCTCAACAAATGGTGCTGGGAAAACTGGATATCCACATCCAAAAGAATGAATTTATATCCTTCCTCACATCATATATAAAAAGCAACTCAAAATGGATAAAAAACCTAAATTTAGGAACTAAAACTATTAGAAGAAAATACAGTGGAAAATCTGCATGACCTTGGATCTGGCCATGGGTTCAAAAATATGATACCAAGGGGCGCCTGGGTGGCTCAGTCGTTAAGTGTCTGCCTTCGGCTCAGGTCATGATTCCAGGGTCCTGGGATCGAGCCCCGCATCGGGCTCCCTGCTCGGCGGGAAGCCTGCTTCTCCCTCTCCCACTCCCCCTGCTTGTGTTCCCCTCTCTCGCTGTGTCTCTCTCTGTCAAATAAATAAAATCTTTAAAAAAAAAAAAGATACCAAAAGTATAAGCAACAATAACAACAAAAATAAACAAAGTGGACATCACTGAAATATAAAATTTTGTGATTAACATGATAAAAAAATAAAAAACCCCAGAAGTATAACAATAACAACAAAAATAAACAAACTGGACATCACTGAAATATAAAATTTTGTGTGTCAGAAATCACTATCAAGAGAATGAAAATAACCTACAGAATAGGAGAAAATATTTGCAAATCATATACTTGATAAGGATTTTATATCCAGAATAAAAAACACATAAAACTCAACAATAAAAAACTCAATTAGAAAATGGAAAAGGATGTGAATAGACATTTCTCCAAAGAGGATACACAATTCACCAATAGATGCATGCAAAGATGCTCAACATCATTAGTCACTAGGGAAATGAAAATCAAAACCACAATGAAATACCACTTCCCACTCACTAGGATGACCATAATTAAAACAAGAATAACATATTAAAACAACAACAACAAAAAAGAGACAATAACAAGGGTTGGAGTGGATATGGAGATATTGGAGCCCTTGTACATTCCAATGTAAAATATGCAGCCATCATGGAAAACTGGAAGTTTCTCAAAATGCTAAACAGAATTATCACATACCTCAGCAATTCTACTCCTAGGTATATGCTTAAAAGAACTGAAAATAGGAACTCAAATAGATACTTGTAGACCAATGCTAATATAGCAGCATTATTCACAACAGTAAGAAGGGGTAAACAACCCATGTGTGCATCAAAAGTTTAAACAAAATGTGGGTACTGTACATAGAACGGAACATCATTCAACCATCAAAAAATGAAGTTCTGATACATGTTATAATATGGATGAACCCCGAAAACATTACGCTGAGTGAAATAAACTGGACACAAAAGACAAATATAATTCCACTACAAAATATTGAGAATAGGCAAATCAATGAGATAAAAAGCAGATTAGAGGTACCAGAGTCTGAGGGAAAGAGATACGGGGGAATTACTGCATAGTGGGTACAGAGTTTTTGTTTGGGGTGTTGAAGACTCTTGGAAATAAATAATGGTAATGGCTATACAGCACTGTGAATATAGTTAATGCCACTGAAATGCACACTTAAAAATGGTTGAAAAGCACACTTTATGTTATATATGTTTTACCACAATATAAGTATGTAAAGCAAATCATCCTGGGGACTGTGTTTTCTCTTTAGTCACGTATTAGCTTAATAAGTAATAATAAATATATATACTACGTGTTGGACAGTTCGCTAGGTGTGGATGGCATAATGGTGAATGGAAAAATCAAATGAACTTTGTTATGGTTTAAATTTGTAGTGTAACTGAAATGGATAACATCCATAAAGCAACCTTGGAAGACTTGAAGGCTCTGCATCATCCTTAGGAAGTTTTTCCTTTTTTTTTTTTTTAAAGATTTTATTTATTTATTTGACAGAGAGAGACACAGCGAGAGAGGGAACACAAGCAAAGGGAGTGGGGGAGGGAGAAGCAGGCTTCCCGCTGAGCAGGGAGCCCGATGCGGGGCTAGATCCCAGGACCCTGAGATCATGACCTGAGCCCAAGGCAGACGCTTAACGACTGAGCCACCCAGGCGCCCAGGAAGTCTTTCCTTTTGAATAGTTTGAAACAGATATTCTGTAATTTAAAATACTCTCCACAAATATTAAATAAATTTACTGATGACACTATAAGTAACTAATTTTCTCCACTGGCTGAATGGAATGCTTCCAAAAGAGAGGAAATACTGGACATGATGCTTATCCTAAAGGGAATTCCAATTAAATGGATAAAGACAATCATGCCTGTGTCACATGTAAGAGCATCCCATTAAAACATGTAAACAGGTACCTATATTTACTATATAAATATATGTACTTCAAGTGCTAAGGGGAATGATGGAGTGATTAGAACCACATAATCATAAATGAGAAAAGCTTTATGAAAGAAAAGAGTTTGGAAATAATTGAGAAGATATGAGGTAATAATAAAAATTCTGTATTTTGATAATGGTAGTGGTTACATCAATATAAGGAATGAAGTTGCTTTGCTCTATATACTCACACAAAAGAATGCATGTAAGAGTGAAATAGTAAAATAATGCTGTGACACATGGAATTCTATGTACTATTTTTTCAACTTACTGTGAGTCTACACTTATTTAAACAATGGAAGAAAAAGAGGACACCAAAAATTACTAATCACATAATAGCTTTAAAAATAAAGTATGTTGAAATATACACAGGATGAAAGTAAAAAAACAGAACAAAACAAAAACAACACCAAAAAGCAAGAGAATGTATAATAGTGGTAGGGCTGTGAAATGCATACACATTGTTTTTGTTATTTTTCAAAGCTGTGGTAATATGCCTGAAGAATTTATATAATGTAAACATAGAAAAATAGACATGGTGGAAAACAAACATGCCAAAATAGAAAGAAAGCAAAGGGGTGGATATTGTGGCAAAATATGGTAAGGGGTTTTGGGCCAGGGAGGTGGTCTCCCAGTGACCCAGGGAAATGGGTTTACCTCAGAATATGCTACATTCTTTCTCCTCTCCTATGGAAATTATAGCTCTTAAGGATTATTCTACAGGTGGCCAAGGCTTACTGATTTCTTTTTGTCTTGATTTTAGTAAAATTATAAGAATTCAGACATGAGAAAAGGACTATTGTTTCTCATATTTTACCATTTACATACAGATAAGCTCAGTACTTCCTGTTCATCATCATTTTTCTTCTGTTTACAATTTGGGTTGGATATGAATTAATTAATATACAAGGATGAAAGTGTTATATCATGTTTGAGTATCACATACAGTATAGGTAGCTTAGAAAATAAATATTCTGTAATATAAAAGTGATTGACTCAAAATTTATTATACTTCCTAACTTCTCTAGGAGTTGAAATAAAAGAAATCAATAATGAAAGACCACATGGAAATAATCAAAAGTAATTTGAATTGTATGTTCTTAAAATCTTTGATTAAATTTTCACTGAGGGATGCCATAAATAGTTGGGTAAACAACAGATAGTTGAGTCTGCCCTGCTGTTGCAATTGTGCGTAGGCACTCTCCCCAAGATATATACAATGGAAATTGTCTGATTATTTCATACTTATATGGTCTTTCTTTTTCCTTCAAAATGTCTATATTTTTACTATATATTTTCTCCATATTTTCTAATAATTTTATTATAACCCAAGTTGACAGTAATCTTTATGCATCACTATATTTTCAATTTCCTACTAAACTTCTATTTATATTTAAAACATATTACAACCTTTATGGTAAGAAAGATGATATATTCATAACAATTCCAAAAAACTTTAAATGCCTAATGTGCCCCTTTAACATTGAGATGACATTATACCAGAGATAGAAGTTGGGGTCAGGCATTGTCCAGAGAAAAAGGCAGGGATTTATTAGATATTTAGGAATGAAACAGTGCCTTTATTCCTTCTAAAAACAGAGGCAGAACTTGTGAAAGCAAACACCAGGAACTAACCAATGCTAATCACAAGTTAGAAATTTCTTATCGACCTGAATTCTATGCTATTAACATACTACAATATTTTACATTAAAAAATACCCCTAAGGAAATATTGTTTCATATACTGCCTGGAAATGAGTTAATTTCCCACATCACAAATTAAACTCAAATAAATATATTGCATGGTTACTTAACTTCTGGTGTGCTTTAAATGAGTCTAGACACTACTCTTCCTATGTCACAGGTTTGTTTCTCGCCAGACCTTTGCTCAGTTTCCCCAGCCTGAATCTTCTTCCTTGCTGACGCTGTGTAGAAAGTCCATTAACTTGCAATGGGTCCATCTTTCGTCTATCTCAATAAAGCTTCCCACAAAAGTCTTATTGTTGCTTCACAGGACCAATTTTTTGATATATATGTAGTATTTGATTATATTTAACTTAAAATATCATGTCACAATCTTTTTTTTTGTCATTGATTTCAAATTCAGCTACGTAACAGGAAAGTTTCACAGATAACACCAGACTCCTTTTAGAAATGGAAGAACGTTATCAATAAATCTTCAGTAACCATCGCAATGCTAATATAAAAGAGCAGTCACTAAATAAATGTGACATAATTTCATCAGATAACTAGGATTTCATATTTCCAAAGATGCTTTTAAAAAATCTAGTCCATCTCTAGTTGTCTTACACTTATAATCTCACTATACACATCCAAATTTTTTTCAATACTGGGTACTCATGAATGAGTATGCTTTACTAGGTCTCCATATTCATCTCAGCTATGCTTTTTTTTTTTTTTTTTTACCTTCCTCTTTGGTTTATTACAGTTAGAAGAAAAATATGTCTTTTTCCTTTGTACCATCTGAATAAACTGTATCAAATTGGAGAAAAAATGAAAAACTTAAAAGTTCAAAGGCCAAATCATTTGAAAAAGGAAGACTGTTCTTCAGTTGTGGTTCTTTTCTAAGTGCTGTGTTTAGAAGTCCTGGGTCAGAGCCCTGATTACATCAGTGAAGTCAATAAAGTCCTTTTTACTTAAGTATATGAAGTATTTAGAAAAAAAAATAAAGGGAAACAACCACAAAATAATTCATGTTAGTAACTTCATACACAAATCCTAAAGACACTTGGAAGGCTGACTTCTATTTTATGTTACTTATACATTTTGGGGTTTCCAATGAGAATAAAAATGATTTATTAAGCATACATTTTGCTTAATCAGTACTTCAATTCAGAAAGTACTTGAATATTGAGAGACATTACTTTTTACATAAAGTTTCTCAATTTATAAAACATTTTCTATTGACAGATAAGGCACAGAAAAATCCAAGTGACATCTGCTAAGCTTTACTTAGGAAAACTTAAAGAAATCCTACGGGATAACATCACTCAATTTTTCCTGGAGTACCTCTGATGGAGATTTCCTAAAAAAAAAAATCTGGAAATAATTAGAAACTATTATAGTACCTAAAAAAGTTTACTTGAAAACTAAATCTGCTATTCATCAAAGAACATAATACACTCAGAATAATGTAATGGAAAAATAAGGTACACATATAGAATAACAAAGCACCTCAACCAAATCTGATTGCAAAACATAAAAAAAGAAAAAAAAGGTTGACAGAAGAAAGTATCAGACCTGTGATACTCTGAAGAACTCTGTAGGAGACACTGCACTTAACTGATTAAGCAATTATTTTGTTAAAACAGTATATATTAATTATTTTACTAATTTTAATTTATTTCTGTTCATTTTACTTCCAAATGATAAGAAACCATTTTTTTAAAAGAGATACTAAGTACAAGTTTAATACAAATTTAAAGGGAAGAAGAATTAATAGTTAATTCTTAAAATTTACTCTTGTGTCATAAGATCTGCATGGAGAAGAAAAGTATCCAAAATACAGTAAAAAATATTTTGGGTATTTCTGGAGCAATAAATGCGATATAATGATAACGCTAATAGCTTCTTAAAACTTAAAATATGTTCTCTACAGAGACCTGAAATTCCACTGGGGGGTAGACTGGATGGCACGTCCCTTGGAGTTTAAAAGACTGTCCATATGAACTGAATTATCCTTGACAAGTACCTTCAGACACTTGTAATATGATCTCATGTAAATTTAGACCATATTTTGCACACAAACCAGTGGCAATAGTAAGTTTATTCAGGAGCTCAGATAAGAAGGAAAGAAAAACTGATATCCTTAATAATAGTCATTAACATGAAATTTCCGAAATGAAAAGCATAAAAATAAAAGCATCTAATGTATTGTAGCAAATGAAAGAAAAACAAATATTAAGAGAAATGTTGCATTTTTTTTCCTCTTTCAACCCCTAGCTACCTAGTCTCCCCAAACAAAATTTCATCCTTCAATAGTTTATTTAAATTTGGAAAAAGAAAAACACATTTTAAGCAAATAAATAAACTGGAAAATTCCATTTACATTGGAATTCTAATAACATAATATAATCAAAATATTATAATAAATCATAACAACATAGAGCTATAAATATTTACAAAAAGCTGACTGTACGATAAAACAAAAGGACAACTCAGAACTCTGTAGCTTTAAGGATTCCTCAGGATTGCCTTGTGCCTTGGCACAGACAGCCCTACAAACTTTGCTAATTCTCCCGGGATCAGCTCCATTGTCCAAGAGATGCATTAAGGCCTGTATAAGAGAACCCAGCTTTGGAGAGTGCTAGGCCAAGCAAGCTCCATAGCATCATTAACTGTATTTATTTTTCTTTATCAGAAGTCTGCTACTGCTACAGTTGTCCTGCTAATGGATGAAAATAGGATATAGATCATCATGAATTTGAGTGGTAGAGAAAAATGACAGATTATTTTAAGAAATTTTAAAGGCGTGTGTATTTTTTTTGTGGGTCCTTAAAACCAAGATTTTATACATCCATGGAATAATTAATGATTGTCAAAGATGGTTTTATAAGCTAATTTCACAGTAGAATAATAAATTCCTCCCACTTGAACTGTATTAAAGAAAGATTATTACTCAGTTATTTCTTTAAAAATATTTTGTGGAAAGCAACACTTCAGTTTAACAAAATAGCAAAACAACTGGAACTATTTTTTACAAACGTACATTTTGTAGTCACTTAAATGAGGTATATTTAATCAATTAACCACTATATAACCACTGTATATTTAAATACACTCTGAATTATTTAAAAAATTCAACTTAAAAATCAAACCGAGAGACATGTTTATAATATTGCTTTGCCGAAACACTGAAAGAAAGTGCACTGCATAGAGTGCTGAAATTTCTCACTCTTCCTTTCAATCAATATCTGAGGCAAAGTTTCATCTCTAGGGCCCTTAATGGCAGGAATTCCTGGAGCCAGCAAATGAGTAATGTTAAACCTATGATTAGATGATGAGGCCATCAAAGACACTAGACCCTAATGCTACATTCTTCTTTATTTCTCAGAACTGCAGTAAAACCCTGAGCTAAAGAAGGAATTTTAAGCTACTTTTTTCTCCACAAAAGCACTTTTTTTTTTTTTTTTAAATAAATGTGCATCATCAAGAACCTAAAAGGCCTGAACAGATCTCTCAGAATGTCTCTTGAACTCAGGACTCTGGCATTAGGTAACAATTCTCAAACGCCCTGCAGATGAACTCCTGCCAGGGATGCTGTTTTCTTTAACTTCTTTCTTATTAATATTCTTCATATTCTTCCTGGCTGAAAAGGAGGGAATGGACCTAATGGTTTCCCTATGAATATATTCTTGAAGAAAGTAAGCCTGAAGACTGGAAATCAATAGGTAAGTTTTGGTTGTTTTGTGTTTACTAATGTTTTTAAGGATCAATTGAAGCCATATTGTTTATTTGGGAGTTGGCTGCGGCTTTGGGCAGACCTCAAGGTCAGTAACTAGAAACAGTTTAGATGTATTTTTCTATTGAGGAAACTAGGAATAAATGTAATAACTACTTATTGTAAACATATATAACCTGTCTTTCTTGTTCTCACAGTGTAAAATATTTAGTACTTATATGAAAATCAGGATCATTAGAGGACTTGACAGAGCTGGCAAGAAGAAAGACCACTGGGTCCCTAATTTCAGTTATCAGCAAAATGTTATATATATATTTTTAGTTTCTCGTAACTGCTAAGAAGAAAGAATACCCAACAACTACAAATTCTATTTAAATAATCTGATTATTAAAGATAAATAGCATAAGTAGATTTTTAAAATTTACACAAAAATATACAAATTACATTAAAAAAAGAAAGCAACAAGGTATTGTATCAAAGACCACTCACTAATGAGCTATATTTTATACTACGGCTATTGCATGAAAAAGACTTTGTTTTCATTATCTGTAATCTAAAGAAGAAAACATGTAATAATAAATGTCAGAAGTATAAATTCTACTGCACCATTTTTAAAAGGTGGAATGTAAAGAAGGGTATCAAAAGATCTTTAACAGATTTTATATATATATATATATATACACACCTACACATCTATATATATATGTTTTTTGCAAATAGGGGACAATAGAAGGATAGGAAGGTGGGCAAGAATAAGACAGCTAAAGAGAGCGGAAGAAGGGAGAGGGAGACTGAATCAATATTTACATGGTATGATCATCTACATAAAAATATATCTTAAATTATTTTCTTCATCGATGGGATAAGAAATGGAAGTTTTAAAAATATATAAACATATACATATATATGCATCCTACTGCTAATGACATTAAAAAAAAAAAAAAAAAACACCTCATGTAGTTTAATGTAATCCAGTGGGAGAGATTTCCTACCTGAGAACAAAGCAGCATAACAAGCTCAACCACAGATGTGCTAGACTTCATACAAACGAGGCCTGCAACAAAGAAAGGTTGAACAAAATGAAATTACCATGGTAGAAATCATCATTCCAAGTTAATTCATTATGTAATTTTAATTTACAAAAACTTTCTTTAAAATAGAACTCCTAAAATAAAACAAATGGAAACATTCACTAACACATATTTTTTATGGCATTAATTTCAAAATACTCAGATATTCAAGAAGATGTAGAAAACATACTAAAAACTGACTTTATGCTGAGTTATTTATTTGGTCAAGGCATTTCTTATATTTAAATAGGTGGAAGGTAGTTATCGGAATTGGTGAGCTTGTTAGAGCTACTTTTAATCCAATGACATTTCCTATGTGATTGTCTCCTGGAGTAAGGAGCAATAAAAGGTGAAGATTTTCCTAAATTTTCTTCTAAAAGACAAAATTAAAATAATTTACAAATAAATAACTCCCCATAGGTTGTCAGTTGTTAAATGTTTTTAAAATATTAAAAAATGAATTTCACACACAATTAATATATTAAGCACTGTTCTGTTTCCAAAGTCTCTGAACAGCCATCAGAAGAGGAAAGAATGAAATGTTATAATTTGTACATAATAATGGCTACTACTCATTGATCACTTACTGTGTGCTAGGCACTGTGTTGAGTGCCTTATATTCATAGTGTCATTTAATTCTTATTTCTACTCCATCACATACTATTATTATACCCATACTACAGATAAGAAAATATTCTTCCTATAAACAGTTTAAACCTTAATTATTCATCAAGACATTTCCCAATTGAAAGGATGACTGCTGAATAACATGTAATAAGAAAGCAAGAAAGCAGATCATGATTGGTAGTTTTTCTTAAAGTGCCAACAATGGAGGAAGATGTGACTAAGGATTAAGAACAATCTCGGGGTTAGAGTATATAATCATGATGCTTACTAATGTAAAAAAGAGTTTTAAATTTTTTCACTTTTTAAAAAAATTAATGTTTGCTTTTTCTTTTCAATGAGGACAAAAGTAATCAGTAAAAGCACTGGATAGCAAGAAATGCCATGGTCTTACATTAGTTGTTGCTAAACGGAAAGGTGAGGTGAAACCAGTTTTTTTCTTCTTAAGGTGATTTCAATAAATAGTCTCAAATGCCTTCTAGGCTCTAGCATGTATATTTATTGTAGGTAGTGGATAAATACCCTTTTGTGCCCACCCTGCTAACGACCCTATCCTTATTGTACACATGACAGAAAAAAAGCTGTAAAAAGGCACTAGTATTCCATCTTATCAGATCTTTGGGCAGACAGTTAACTAATGAAATAAGAGGCAGATGTGAAAAGCTCATTTAAGAGACAATTGCTGTAATTGATCAGCAATTCTCATGCTCAGGAGCTAGAGAGTCAAAAAGATTAATGGGACATTTATCACCTGTTGGCTACTCAACTATTTGAAATTCTGACAAAGAAAAACTAAGGAAAAGGCCAAAGGATTATGCATAGCAAAAGAATCATAATTATGATTTGTACTCTATATCAATTTAGATTTTAGACTGCAAGCTGAATAAAGGATGACTATATAAAGAATTACTCACCATATATTTATTCTGTGTATTAGAATTTTTTAAATATATAACAACTTAAAGTAAAAATTAGGAAAAACATGCAATTGCATTAATTTCTCACAGACTGATATTTTAAATGAACTTCTAAAAAACTCCTATCTCCTATGTAACAAGAATGTTCATAATTTTTACAAATTGTACCACACAGAAAATATAAATAAATGTTCCATCAATGTTTTGTTCAAAGGACATGACAACAATTAACAAGGAGAGCAAAATTGCAATTTGCAAACAGTATGGCCATTGTGATTTCAACTTCATAGATCCACACACTATATTAGTATGTTTTGCCTAATTAGCTTTAAACAGAATGAACTAATGGATTCTCCTTAAAAAGAAAAAAAAATCTAACCTTGACAATGAGAACACAAGCAGGGGCAATTCTGGAAGCCTTATCAACTTCCAAATATTACACAATCACTTTGGTTGGAAGTGTTTCTAGGTGTTAACAAAAGTATTATTAAAACAAGTATGCCAACTCCAATGCTTTTTATTAGAGATACTAAAAATACAAGCAATGTCTGATGATATTCTATTCTTGCACACTTTCTAAATAAAGAAGTCTCCATATCTGAAGGTTTAAGATGTAGGAATAAACATGGTTTTGTATTAACTTTAATCATTAGCTCAAGAAAGCCACATTTATCTAGTGATGTTATAAATACTCAAGCTATATAAGCATAAGGCAAATATTTTGTAAGTGTGTATTTCAAACAGGTTGATTTTATCCTTTTTGTATCTGGCAAGAAATTCATAATCAAATCAACTCATTTGGCATCTACTCATATGAGCAAAGTATAGTGTTAGCACTGAGGAATTTATAGTAATGGATAAGACATTATCTACACCTTCCTATGTGCTCCATGTTTTAATTCAAATCTAAGATTATCTAACATTTACCTGGGGCTTTATCATTTACAAATCATTTTTATGTATGCTATCTCATTTGATTTTCTTAATAACTCTTTGAGTTAGTTATTATTACCTCATATGATAGAAAAAATTAAGATTCAGTGACTAGCCCAAGAGGTATCATTCAGTAAGTGGGAGAACTGGAACCCAAATTCAAGTCACCTAACTTGAAAGTTCATTTGATGTTTGCTGCAGAGCTATAAAAATAATTAAATATGAATAGGATGGCAATATGTCTCTATGAGATAAGTCATAATGGTTAATTGCAACTGGGATGATTTTGAGTTTTCTTGGAGAAGGTAGCATGTGTTGGTCAGACATGGGGAAAAAAAGCACTATCTTTAGCAAAAGCACAGAGGGAGAAGGGAACAAAGGAAAAATCTGAAAGACCTTAATTGGGAGATGGATGAGTAGAATATAGGCGGTATGTGAAAGCGGGATTGAGGGCTATCAAAATTCAAAGATAAATAAAGATCGAGAGCAGTAAAATTATAAATGTTTTTGAAAGAGGAAGAATTTAGTGCAAGTTATAAAATGGGGGAAATGATGCTAAGCCTTAGTATTCTTATTCCATCATCACTTATCCCACCCTGTCAACTGAGAAGTATCCCCCAAAGGAGCTGTACACATTTGCCTCGCTATCAAAAATCTAGTTAGAAGCATCGGTCAGTTAATAGAATATTTTCATCAGCATATATACATTCACCAAAATAAATATTCTGACTAGGAATACTAATCCAATACTTTATACCATACAAGCTACCAGTATAAACTTAACACCTGCAGCGAAGACAATAAATATGTGAGCAAAAGGGGGCTTGTATGTAAAGGAGGTATTCAACAGTGAAGAAAACTTTCTAGGAAGAGTTTTTGAATATATTATGAACTGCACTGTTGAAAGATAAGGTCAGCTAACTGAGTGGTTAACATACAAGCACTTGAGAAGATTAATTAGATGGACAAATTTGAGGTGGTCCAGAAGCAAAAAGCAAAGAATGAATAGAACCAAGTAAACTATCATCCCAAACACTGGCAGTTCTTTTAGGTTCCCCCCCTACTAGGGGTAAGAAGTCAGTTTTATTTTCACAACGACACTTCCTCACCATAAACAACAAAATAAACCAAACCCCACCAAAACCCACTAAAACGTAAGATGAATATGAAGTTAGAAGTTTGACCTTTGGGACAAAGCTATCCTTCTTAATACAAGGAATACTGCAAGGTACAGTAATGCTGTTTTACTACAGAGCTGTCAGACTCTTCTGAGTCTATCTGTGCATCTGACTTTATGTATCTGTAGAATTCAATCAAGTTAAAAGCCTTTCACAGCTTTAAAATAGTGTAGGGAAAGTCCATCTCTAGCAGGATGTTCCTCACAGTAGGCGGTAAAGGGTGTGAAGCCTTACAGTGATAAGCAAGGAATAATAGTCCAACCAAGAAATCATACTCCAAGCAAGATATCACATGCATAGGGGTGCCAGAGTGGCTCAGTTGGTTAAGTGGCCACCTCTTGGTTTTGGTCAGGTCATGATCCCAGGGTCCTTGGATCTAGCCCAGTTTCCAGCCCCACGCTCAGCAGAGAGTCTGCTTGAGTATTCTCTCTTTCCCTCTGCCCGTCCCCCTGCTCACACACACTCTCTCTCTCTCAAATAAATAATAAATAAATCTTAAAAAGAAAGTAAACACACCCATAAGCAGGACTCATCTTCTAAGCAGTGTCAGAATTTTCTTTCAGCAAGGGCCCTCTTCCAAGAGAGGAGACTCACAGACATCTATGACTAGCGCAGGGCTCTGAGTACACTCTCATTAAATGCCAATTAAATGAATAAATCTAGAGACCATCATTCACTGAGTAACTTCTGTAGGTGATAGAGGAAAAAAAATAAGATTTTGAGAAAAAAATAAGAGTAATTTTTGGAGAATAAGCCCCCAATTCATTCAAAAAGCATTTATTGAGTGTAATGTCTAATGTGCTAAATACCATGTCAGGTACTAAGTATAAAAAGAAGTGAGGAAAGTGGCACAGCTTTTGTAAACAAATAGCCATGATATAGAATCCTAGGAGATACACAGAGCATAAAGTGTTAGAATCGCAGAAAGGTAGTGAGCAACTCTGCTGAGGAGAATTTATAGGGTATGTGATATATCAGTTGGATGCTGTTGAGCTTATCTGGGCAAAAAAAGAAAGAAGGGAAAGTCATCCAAGGCAACAGAAATATGAGAGGTATAAAGAAACATGAAATAGCTAGTAAAACAGGGTTGGAATATTATGTTGGGTTGTTCAGAGGTTGGAAGGCAAGGGGTGGAAATGAAGACAGAGAGGGAGACAGGAAGCAGGGCCATATATGGCATGGATTCCTAGCGGCAAACAGGGAGCCACTGAAGGACTCTAACCAGGGGGCAGACATAATCCCATCTATTTGGAAAGATCCCTTTCTGTCAGTATATAGCATGAAATCCGTAACTGCAAAGTCTAGCCAAAATAATGACAGCCTGAGCTGAAGGCAGTGGCAATGCAAATAGAGGAAGATTTGAAAGCCATTTTGGAATGAAACAATACAATATTTTTAGACAATGGAATATGAGCTTAAAGGATAGGGTAAAGGAGCAACACTGAATGATGACACTTTTTACCTGAGCTGGAGAAAACAAATGAAGAAGGTATGTGGAAAGAGAGTGCTGGCTTTCATTCTGGATGAAATTAAGAATATAGGCAAAAAAATTAATGTTGAGCTTTAGGAGTGTTTTTTTTTTAAGTATAGATGCTGTAACTCTTACAAACCAGATTATAAACAAATCAGGCAGATAGCATAGCATAGTTGAGGAAAATATAATTGTGTAATTTTTTTAAGAGTCCCATTAGTAGACTACCAGTAATAATCCTACAAATAGTTTTAAGATCTAGATTTTTCCATTTCTCCTCACAATAAAATATACAAGTTAGTTTTCCATCAAACAGACATGACTATTCTGGTAATTTGAATTTTAAAAATCAAGTCTTCCCGGGACTACTTACTTTTTAAATAACTTTCTAAGGATTTTAACTTCCTTAAATCCCCAAATTAGTAGAGATTAAGTGGCACTGAAATAGTTTCATCTTAGTAACAAATGTTGAATTAGCCTTGAAAGGAATTGCACAGGCTCACTATGCTTCATTTGCTTGAGTATCAGCGGTGTACAGCTGGGGATTTCTTTGAAATTCTCTGTTCTATGTAGTTTTATAAAGCATTATGAAGCATTCTAAAATACAGTGTATAACCACAAAGTGTCTATCTTTTATGACCTCTGCACTACTTACACATCTCTATCAGCATAATAGCAATTTCCTTTGTTTGTTTTTTACCAGACTTTTACTTTTTTATCGGCAATATGCAATTTGTTTCCTTGTGTCTCACTCTGTGTGATCCTGTATGTAAATAACTACTTTCAGTTCTACCGTTTAAGTCATCTGAACTTCTTAAGGTCAAAACAAGAATTAGCAAACCAAGTAATTTGTGTGGCTTTCTAATTTAAAATAAAAAAAACCGAAACCAAACAAAAAATCACTATTAAACATCCTTTGAAATAATAATAATGGCCTGAATATTAATTATTATTGCTACAACTAATATTAATATGTGCATAGGTAATAGTACTACTTGAAATTTCATGTTTGTCCAGAGATTTTAATTTAAAACTGCACTACCAATGGAAACAATTAGAATATTACCTTACAGAAACTAAAGTAACATTAAGTTCATTTTCTAAGAAAAGCTTAAGTGCAATTAAACCATTATAGCTTATTTTTATATTTAGATTATAAATTTTAAGTGAAAAAACCCCCCAAATACTGTAAAGACAGTGAGAGTTCATTCATTCATCAATTTACTCTAGTTCGTTAAAAACTCAGTTACCACCAACTTATCGAAGTCTTTTTTTTTAATCTGTGTATTCCAATATTCTATAGCTTTTTTTTTTATTATGTTATGTTAATTTATGGCAGTCTTAATGTCTTTAGAATAGGAACAAGACTGAAGTCTCTGGACATATCACATATGTCAGGGGTCAGCAAACTTTTTCTGTAAAGGCACAGACACAGTATTTTGGCTTTGGTGGCTGCCATAAATTTCTGTCACAACTACTCAACTCTGCCATTGTAGGTTCAAAAGCAGCCACACAACACATAAAACCAATGAGCTTGGCTGTCTTCCACAAAAACTACTTATCGCAAGGTGTGTGGGTACATGTGCATGTGTGTATGTGTGTGAGGAAGAGAGAGAACACATACATAGGCACACATACTCACATATGCATCTACAGATTCTTAAAACTGCAGGGGAAATTATTTTAAATATGTATCTATGATGCTTTATAATTTCAAATCCAAAAAGCTCTGAAAAAGAAAAGCTTTCTCGTAAGATTGTCACAAACTCAATTAGCAGCAACATTTCACCTAGTAGGAAGCTCTTTATAATCTTTATTCCACTTAGTGTGAATGTCTCTATGTATTACTGAAGACATATTGAGGTGTTTGATTAACAAGCTACCTCATACTCCTGTGAAGATTCTATGAAATAACACATATAGGTACCTATTACCTTTCTTGAGTCCCAAAGTATCTACATTACAAGACACATTTGGCTCTAAGGTTTTGAATAAGGCACTGCAGGCATTTATTAAAATTTTAAAAATGTGACAGCTTTTTAAAAGTGAGAAATCAGTGGTATTCTCACATGAAATATTTTTTTATTACTATTTTATGTTAATCACCATACTAGTTAGTTTTTGATGTAGTGTTCCATGATTCACTGTTTGCGTATAACACCCAGTGCTCCATGCAGAACGTGCCCTCTTTAATACCCATCACCAGGCTAACCCATCCCCCACCCCCCTCCCCTCTAGAACCCTCAGTTTGTTTCTCAGAGTCCATCGTCTCTCATGGTTCGTCTCCCCCTCTGATTTCCCCCCCTTCATTTCTCCCTTCCTACTATCTTCTTTCTTTTTTTTTCACATATAATGTATTATTTGTTTCAGAGGTACAGGTCTGTGATTCAACAGTCTTACACAATTCACAGCGCTCATCATAGCACATACCCTCCCCAGTGTCTATCACCCAGCCACCCCATCCCTCACATGAAGTATTTTGAAAGATGCATAAATTAATATTAATTATAATTTCAAAGTAATTTGATATTGTACCTTTCCCCATGTAAATTCCATATATTCAGAACTAAAAATCTATTTCTATATGGGAATGGATGGCTAAGTGCTTTTAAGCTGTAAATCTAAAGTATGTAGCTTGATCAGATATAAAATTAATTGTAACTGTAGTTACACAATATCCAAATAATCATTTTGACTGATTTATTTAAATTAATTCTATTTTTTGTTGTTATTATGTTGATATAGCCTAGGAATCTTATAGACTGAGGATATATTTTCTTTTTTTACAGTTTTGCTCCTGCTAAGAATGTTTGCATAGTGATAGGGCTGAAGTTCCTAAAACTCATAGATATTTCTTCCACACAATGATAGATTATAATTAAAAAATGAAGATATAGTAATGGTTAACACATAGATATTTATTAGTGATCTGATTATAATATGAGCTGAGCTGAAGAGAATATTCTAATAGCACTGTTAACAGCTATTAAATATAAAACACTGCCACAAATTTACTCTTTTGTTACTTATGCCTTAGAAATGATCATTTTCTGCTAGCCCATCAAAAATGTCATATCAGGGGAAATGTTCTGGCAAATTCCTAATGTCCAATGTCATTCTTTTCTTATTTCCATATGACTTTAAACTTCTGTTTGCATGTTCCATTTTAGTATCATTTTTCATTTACACATACTAAAAAACAGATTACAACTTCTAAATCATTTGGGATTAATTAAGTTTTGAGTTGGTTATCTCTTGAGACATTTTCATTTAAATAATTTATTTATGGAACTGTAAGTAAGCCACTGCTGTATGCACAGAGATGATACAGTCTTTGACCACAAGGAGCTAAAGCCCAGTTACAAAGATAATATATTTATGAAGGGTTCTAGAGAGCATTATACTGAAAAAATTACAACAAAGCACTATGCCTCAAAATAACTTAATTATTTTTGAAGTTTTCATTAAGCACTTTGATTCATAGTATTAGACTCAGGTTTCCACTACAAAAGTGATTGACCTGAGTGTCTTGCCCTTTTCTTGACTTCCTGACTTAATCACAACAGCAATGAAAAAGGATGAAATAAGGGAAATAAGAGACATTTTCACTATCATAAATCATCTGGATCCCTCAATTCTCTTTGGGTTAAATTTAATTATAGAACCAATTGTTATTCCTATCTCACTTCCCTACACCAATTTTCTTCTCCCTTCCCTGTGCTCCTTCAAATTCCAAAAAGCCTCAGTTAAATTCTAAAACTACTAAACTATGTCTTGTCCAAATTTTGACATTACCCAAGAAAAGACTTTAGTCCAAAATAATCATTAAGAATGATACATGTGTTTTAGCCCTGTATTTCATTTCAAGAAATATTAATAATCAAAAGAGTAGAAAGTATTTCAAGTTAGTCATATAATTAAATCACATGAATGATTACAGTTGAATAAAAATGGCTAAACTGATGCCTTCATATTAAAAATAAAACTTACATTCTATAAAATATGGGATTCTCCTTTTAAACATAGTGTATATAAATGTATAATTTATATAGTTATAGTTCCAAACTACCCAAATTTTGACTTTCATTGATTTACATCCTCAAATAAATACATTCAATAATTTTAAGTTTGCAAATTTAAAGTTGTTTTGTGGGAACATACACCTTTAGGTTCTTTATTTTGGAGTTCAGATAAACACTGGCTCTTTCTCTTTCAAATACTTAAATATAATGCAAAATGGGAATAACTATGCATTTCTTTTAATAATGCATTCATAAGTCTAAAATTAAAAAAACTAAGGAACATAATTGGTAAAAGGATATCATTTAATAATTATTGTGATTATGGCATACAGCAGAAAAAAAAGGTTAAGATAGACTCAAGTAGAAATCAGTCAGATGAACCTCACTTATTTTCAAAAGTGCATAAACTTTATCCAATAATTATAGGCTTAAATTGTTGAAGTACTCTGAGAAAATAAAGTTCACAAAGTTCCTTATCTGTGCTCAAAGCAATAAATTCTCCAATGTGACCAAAGCTGATTTTCTTTACTAAACTCTGCAGTTAGGGCAAAATATTAAATAGACATGAGTAACCAGTCCAGTTTTATTCATTTTTAGTAAAAAAAAATAGGAAGTTCTTGGAACTTGGAAGATCCTTAAATTTTATAACATTGAAGCTATTCTCAAAAGTTACAGAAATTATTTATAAGCATATGATCCCATCTAAGCAATAATTTATTGGGAATATATGCCATGGGTTATACAAACAAAAAGTACAGATCACTGAATTAACAAAATAATTTTGTCTATAACAGAAAATCCTACATCAGGGCAACCGTGTCGGGACCCCTCTCACTTTGGAGAGCTTTTTCTTTATCTTCACTTAATAAACTTCTATGGCTTTACTCACACACACACACAAAAAAAACCCCCCAAAACAAACTCCTACATCAAACTCACACCTATCCACAATTCAGAATGATATCTTGGAGTCAAATTATATAGTCACATACTAGAATACAATCAATAATGATGCAGTAAGGAAATCAGCATGGGCATTGCTTTGTAATTAAAAAATAACACTTGTAAATAAATAAACAAACAAACAAATAAATAAATAAAAACAAAAAAATTTTAAAAATAATACTTGAAGTATAAAATATTAGACCTACTCATAATTTAAAAGTGAATGGTGCTGTTATTTCTTCTAAACCTTCCTGCAATAATAGATCTATTATAAATAGCAATTATCTTTTGAAACAGTATAGACGGGGAAATCAACAAAATGGAAACAAATAAATAATCACAAAAAAAAGTCTGTCAAAAAGTGAAGAGCTAGGCCACCCGACTCCAGAGTCCAGGCCTGGGGCTGGCCGCGCTGTCCGGGAGCCCCGCACCCCACGCCCGGCCCGTGGGGTTCCCCAGGCCAAGCCCCGCCCCCTGCCCCGCCAGCCCCAAGGGACAAGTTCCTGCCACGGGGTCTACGGGAGCAGAGCCAGCCGCACCGGGGCGGGCGCGTCCAGGCCACCAAATGTTCGCCAGCGAGGGGTGGCTGAGGGGGGCCTGTTCCTGTATGTCAGCCGGAGCTCCAACCAGACAGCAACTCTAACTTCATGGCGAGTGCCAAAGATGCCAATGAGAATTGGCATGGAATGCCAGGCCACGTGGAGCCCATCCTGATGAGGAGCTCCTCTGAGTTGCCCTCTGACAACCAGGTCTTCCAGGCCCCTGGACTCCCCGAGGGGGAGGTGCGCAGCCCACCAGAAGGGGCAGAAATCCCTGGAACTGAGCTTGAGAAGTTGAGTGGTGTCAGCACAGTCTGCTCCCCCCTGGAGGACAACGGCTACACCAGCAGCTCCCTAAGGACCGACAGCCCCAGCGGCAGTCCTGAGCCTGCCTGTGGGACCCCTCGAGGCTGGGGCCCTCCAGATGCCCTTCTGCCCTCGGTGGCCCAGGCTGTGCAGCAGCTGAAGGCTCAGGAGCGCTACAAAGAGCAGGAAAGGAGAAGCACCACGTGTACTTGGTGATGTACCACCGCCTGGTCCTGCTGCAGTGGAGCCGGGGCCTGCCCCACCAGCTGGTAGACCAGCAGACCCATCTGCAGGAGCGCTTCAACACCATCCTGGACAACCAAAAGGAGCTTATCCACTGTTTCCAACAGAGGGCAGCCTCATGTGGGCTCCAGGAGCAGGGCTAAGGGGTCCCATTGCTCTGGAGAGAGGGCTAGCCTGCAGTATTTATCTGAGGATTGTGGCTAATCCATTCCCCTGAGATTTTCCAGGCCACCTCTCCACCCTCTCCCCATCACTCCTCTCAGACTTTGCTCTGCTAAGGCTGTTGTCCCTAATGGTGGATTTGCTGTGGACGAAGTGTGGTGGCTGCTCTGGACTGCCATGGCTTTTTGCCCACAATTTTGCCAGGGCAACTGGTAGAGAATTAGTATGAGGGAGGGGAGCTGGGGTTGGTGATCCACACTGTGGCAGGGATGGAGCGGGGGTGGGATCAGAGAAGAAGATAAAGAAGATAAAACCCCACTTGAACTCTGCCTTGGGGCACATGGGAGATGGGGATGGGGGAGATGACAGTGGCAGAACCCTGTGAAGAATAGGAGAAAGTGAATTCTAAAACATCACTTGGAAACAAACCACGCTTCTCCACGGCAAAGGAGCGGTTGCAGACCATATTGATTTAAGCTTCTGATGAAAGCGGATGTGTGCTTATACACTTGCAAGGAATGGATGAGGTGCTCCAAGACTGCTGGGAAAAAAAAAAAAAATCTCACTTTCTTCTCTGTGCCTTTACTTGCTGTGCTTCTCTGGCTTTAGCAACACTGGATGTTAAATTAGGTTGGTCTGTTTTCCTGAAATCAGGCTGTCTAGGCCCAGAGGAGCCATAGTTGGCTTTCCAGGGTGGGCAGGGGGTAATGTCAGCCCAGCCTCTGGAAGGTCTTAGGATGCTGGGTCATAACCCCTTCTGTCACTGCATGGTCTTTTCGGTGGGGGTTGACCGGCTCCAGCAGAGGCTCCGTGAAATGGAGAGTGGGTGAATTCTGGGGAGAACTAAGGACTAAGGTAGCCAAGCTCTCTGCTTTGCTTTTGGGAGCCATGAGGATGCAAGATCCTGTTGGGTGAGCAGTGGCATGATGCTGAGTCTCCCTATCTGCAAAATGGGGGTGCTCTTCCTCTCTCTAAAGAGTTCTATCCCTGATGGTGGGTGAAGGGCATATTAGTGAGGTTGAAGCAATGGTCCTGGGGACTTTTGTGTCTAGCCCTTGCATATTGAGTATGAACCTGGCCTCTGGGCCAAGTCAGGGTGAATAAACTGGGGCAGAGAAATGCAAAAAAAAAAAAAAAAAAAAAAAAGTGAAGAGTGAGTAATTTCCAAGAATTAATGACATTCATTGATTCAATACTGTATGCTTACTATATGCCAAACACAAATATGAAACAGCCATGTATTAGAGAAGCCTATGTTCCAAGCAGATAAACAAATCAATTTAATGTGAAGAGACCAAGAGTTATCTCAGAATCATTATAGGATGTTGACATGGAAAGCAAGATAAATAATGTCATTAAAGTAATTCCTATTGTAATTATAAAAAAATAGTGGAATTGAGAAATAACAGGAAATATTTAACTTGAAGTAATGTGCAGTTACTAATTTCTTAGAAAAATGACTTAGAGATCATTCCAAGATCAGCAATCACAAACAGTATTATTCAATTTGTAAAATGGAATCTGTTTGACATGGACAACTTCCTCCAGTCTTGTCAGTGTATCTAGACCTAAGATGTCTTTTTATATCAAAACAAATATGTAAATAGAAAACATGTTTAATGCAAGAATATTTTCTAGTTCAAAGGTTGCAAAGTACAGCTATTGAAATTACCTGTATAGACTTTTTAAGTAATTAGTTTCAAAGTTAAAGTAATATCCTTACAGAAAACTATCTTTGGTTGGATATAGTGTAATTAGAATAACCCTATTGAGTATGGGGAGAACCACATTTTGGGCATGGATAATAGCATATAAATTATGCATCTCCTTCCATATGAAGGAGAAAAAGGAGACAATCATCCTCTAGCTGTTAAAACTGGTCACAAGTCTAAATTGCAGCTTTCATGGATTCTATTACACACATTAGACTTTATTTTATATCCAATCTAGTAAATTCTGTTAGCTGGATACCAAGCAAAAATAGATGAAAAGCACTGATATTACATGGAAGGGCAGTGTATATACAAAGAAAGCAGTGAAAACAAAGAAGCTACATAGGAAAATAACTCTGAAGGAGACACAAGGAGAAAAGCTTAGTCTTCTAGGAAATATCCACAGAGGCCAACAGCTCTACATACTTACTGGCTTAAAAATAATTGAAACCAAAAAAATAACATCAAATTGATCAAAATCTAACCATGTATGGCAAAACTTACACAATCTTGGTTTGCATTACTGTATACTAGAAACATTAAAGATGAAATCATTATCTTACTGTCCTTTGCAGTAATGGAACTAGAAACAGTAAATTTATCAAGTTCTATAATTTATGAGAAACATAATGAAATGTAGTCCATTTAGTTAGAAGAATACTAGAATGATATGAGGTGAGGTCTAGGAAATAGTTACAGGAAACCAAAGATGCTCACTTGGTAAATCAGGAGGTTCCTGGGGAAAGAGTTACTGTAGAAAGCGCTTATTTTTCTTGGGATCCAGAGTCCACCTGAATTGCAGCAACTCCAGCTAATTAAGGGGCATCTGTAATGTGGAACACTGTGTTTTGATACCTGAGAAGGACAGACTGGAGACTGATGGTCAAGGGTGACATGCCCTGCGCCTGACCTCACTATCAGAAACTAGAGACAAGGAACAACAAATGTGGACAGCAGAGATCACAGACCAGGAAAAAGTGTGCCTGTATGTATTCTCTTTGATTGTACTGGTGTTTCAAACACAATGTAGGTGGACACTACTTATTATCTGAATGTTAGTAACAAACCAGTTAATTCTTACACTTCTTTCTAAATATTTTCATTTTTATGTTTACCCAATTTTATTAGTATTACAGAATCCTTTCATCTGAATCTAGTTTTTAATTAAGTCAAAGCAGCTCTTGGACTGAAAATCTGAAAATGTGGTTTTAGTGGACAGTCTAAATCACTGTAAACTTCAGGTAAGACACTTGCCTTCCCTGGCACGAAAACTTTTTGCTGGTAAACAGCAGATTATTTTGAAGCTTTAAAAAATTACAACCTAAGGCAATACATTTTACTTCTTGATTCAGTATGTATAACTGAAAGAAATGTTTCACGAATCAACACTTCCCCTCACTGTGTGCTATACTCTGATCTATGCTATGCTACGTCATTATATGCCATTAAAACATACCATCAGGAGGTCCTTTACTGATTACACCATACCACTAATAGGGTCTGAACGTCACTAGAGGTGAACTGCCTCCTGTTTTTATATGGGCCACAAGCTAAGAATGGTCTTTTACATTTTGAAATGTTTGGGGGAAAAAAAGAGAAATAAAAATATTTTGTGACACTTAAATTTATGTAATATTCACATTTCACTGTTCATAAATAAAATTTTAACTTATAGCCAAGTTCATTCCTTTACATATTATGTGTGGCAACTTCCTCACTACAATGGCAAAATTGAGAACTTATGACAGACTGTATGGCAGCAAATTAAAGTATTTATATTTGGCCCCTTAGTGAAAAAAGTCACTGACTCCTGTGATAAAGGATACTAACGGTTCTTTGAGGCTTGACTACTACCCATGGTTCTAAGTCCTTCATGTCTTACTGGGCTAACCTGGGAACAAGGGTAAGTAGGTGCACGGTAGTGGAAAGGAAATGATGCGGGAAAGTGTGGGTTTTTGGTTACTTAGGAATTAGATTTCTATTTCATTCCAGATTTGAAAACAAGAATGAAAAGTGGGAAAACTGACAGGCAATATTTGGTGGTAGCATAACGATTAAAATCATTTACAGAATCTGTTCCTGTGAGTTCATAGGGCTTTAGCTTTTAGCCCTTAAGTGCTTCAGGTTTATGATGGGCCCAGTAAAGGCTGGTAATTGTTTTAGCAAGGATTAGTTTTGGATCTGAAGTGGCCAATTATGTTGCATTGTATTCATAAGTACATTTCAAATTCACAATGATGAAATAGGCATTGGGTAGAGAAAGTGAAGCCCGTGGCTTCTCTTCACCTTAATATTCTTTATCTGAGTTGAAACTGTCTTTCAACGTGCTTTTTAAATATTTCCTTGTTCACATTAGACCTTTATTTAAGCAGATTTTTTCAATAAAATCTTTTCGTTCTTTTAGCCTTCAGAAATTTGATAGATTGTTTCTAGTCATATTTGATTTTGTCCCTCCCTGTTCAAAATTCTTCCAAGGATGACTAGGATCTTGTTGTTTGTTTGTTTCTGCAGAATAGGTGTATTTGGCAAAGTCAATGCCCCTGCCTTGCCGTAATTTTCATGAACAAATACGTGCTTTTCTGTCCCTGGTTTCTCCATCAGAGACCAACATGTCATCCATGATGTGTTTTTGTGCATGCTGTACCATTATTTTACTTTTGTTTTAGGAATATAGTTGGAAATAAAGCAATATCAAGATAAATATCAGTTTTTTAGAATACAAATAAAACTTCAAGCATTATATTGAAATATATTATTTCCTGTGCAATATTAAAAAATTGGCCACTATCACTCATAAAATCCTCCAGACAATGTTGCAATAAGGTAAACCAGGAATTTCTGCTTTTTGCTTGTTTTAAGTTAAATTATACCCTTCTCTCCGATAATATTAAGACCAATTACTGAAATCTACTTGAGTATAGAAAACAATCTCCTTTGTTCTACCATCCGCTATCCAACCGCAAGTGTTTTTGGGGGTACGCTGGCAGGTCCTGGAAATCTGGTGGAGTCTGGTCTGGTAAGTGATAGAGACATTACCAAGTAATTAAACACATATAGGTTACTTACTATAATTTTGATACATGCTCTAGAGAAAAAGCACACTGTGCTATTAAAGGTTATAACAAGGGAACCTAATTTAGCACAGAATATCAGGTAGTCTTCTTAGAGGAACAGCCAGGCAAGTACAGATAAATGGAAAGCATTTTATGGTCATTAAAAAAGAATTCAATTATATAAATACTTTTCTGAATCCCTCCTATTCTTCAATGACTAGAAATACATCAATTTCATTTGTTGATTCTATAATTAACTGAAATTAAAGGATTATATAAATAATCCATAAATTGGCTTCTATTCCACATCAATCACTCTACCAACTGGTACACAAGGATATTTATATGTGGCAAATAAATTGTCCCTGCCCTTCTACCACCATTGCCAGATGCTGCTGAACCATAATTTATAATAATAGTCAATTTTTCTTATGTAGGAATCTACTGGAATTTTACATATAGGTATATCTCATCATCTGCAACCATCTCTGCCACCTAGGGCCATAGATGGTTCTACTTTGTTGAGTGCATGCTTTCTACGAATCTAGTAAAACAAAAGAAAAAAGTATATAATATTCTCAAGTTGTTTCAAATATGTAACTTAATATTATAAAATTAAAGTCTATAACATTTTATACTCTAAAATCAGAATTCAATAAAAAATGTGGATATTTCTTACAGCAATGTGAAGGACACAGACAACCATCAGCTACTAAACAAACTCAGGATTAACACTATAAACTATTCATATTTTAGACTATAGTATGTCCCTAATAAAAATATAAAAGTGTTTGAAATACTGGAAAATATAACCACTATAAAATGATAGAACTGCTCAGCAATATATTTCCCCTTTTGAATTTTCCAATTTAGTTTTTCTTTCCCAATTATTTACATATTTATCTAATGTGCATAAATATCTCAAAAGGTAAAAAAAATAAAAGCCTATATTGACTTCAAGCTTAGTTTCTGGAAGATCTCATGTAGTTTATTACACATGTAAACATTATATCTAAATCAATATGAAGGCAAATTTTTCACAATGTAAAAATACTTCTCTGTCTCAATACAAACCACATGTGTACCCTCAAAAAAATGGACTTTTATTCAATGTCGTATGTTTCATGGAGTATATAGACCTTGTCTTCATATTATTAACTTTGTATCAAGCATCCATATATCCTGGTTTTCCAGCTCATACCAGTTTCCTGGGTGTAATTCCAAATATTGGCCCCCTCTCAATTGAAATTGTCCTAATTTGAATGAAAAATTATATGAATATTTTAACTTCATTAGAAAAGAGAAACTTGTCCCATTCTAAATTATGTTATCATGTAATATATGACACAGGTACTACACTTTATTATTTTGTGAAATAAAAATATTTTCCAATCATCATATCAAAGTAGATGATCCATTTCTTAATAAGGGATAAATCTATTTGCCACTGATGGCAAATTCTTTGCATTCAGTCATTCTTTTAACAGTTCAGCTATGCCATCTGTGACTTTTAGATCACCACTCGTGGTCTGCTCTCTATTTGTATGTTGTTATTCCTATTTTCTATTGCTGTGAAGAAGATGCATTCTTGTACACTTTACTTCGAATTTCTTTCCTGGGAGACTAGGGAGATGATGTGTTACCTCTGAGTATATCTCTTAAGTAAACTCTTTCGTAAATATAGTTTTCTCTGACTTCTCATCAATGCTTAATTTTAAATTGTTGGACTATAGTTCTAGCTCAGCTAGTCAATGAGTATAAAAGTCAATAATTTTAGTGATTGAAAAAATAATACTGGTTTGAGGACTTTAGTAAGAAATCATTCTTCTTAACAAAGCATGTCTTTTTTCCGTTAATATTTTTATTGGCTAAAAGAAAATTTCCATATTGAAACACTAAACTATGTAGTTTGAGAGTTTTATTTAAGAAGAAAGAGTATGATTTCTACTTTTAGAAGGTATTATTTTCATGTTAGAAGTTATCTATGATGAAAAAATCTTTGTTAACATCTACATTTAGTAAATATTAATGTTATTTTTTGGACAATTTAATTTCTACCTATCTGTAAGGAAAAAAGTAATTGGAATAAGATGCTCATAATATTAGGTCCAATTCAAAAAGAGCTATGCCTTTGAACACAGAATCTACTAAAACTAAATTAGAACATCTTTAAAAGGTAAATTGAGTAAACAATGGATGCAGAAAATTCCATTTACTTTTCCCTCAACCCATGTCTATTCCTATCCTATAAATTATCCTTTAAGTTTAGAAGTGTCCCTGCTCCCTCCCAAAGTGCACTTCTCTATTTGGTCTGAACTCTTCTTGATGTCCTTTCTGCATTAATTTCTCTTACCCCTAACAAGCATCTTCATTTTTACATCTCCAAAAGGATTTTTTCCCCTTCTGTCACTACGAATAAAATTCTACGTAGCCAGATGAACCTCTATCAATTTTTCCTCTTCTGTCTCGTCATTACATTTTTCCAATGACTGGTCTATGTTCAGCTTCTTTTCCAAACACTTTTGCATTCTACAATACTGTATCTGTTCCCATGACTCTTCTGCAATGTCTCCAAGGTAACCAAAGGTGACTTATGAAACCAAGGAGTCTGTTTTTAGACTTTCTCTTGACTTCTATATTTACCATTTCCATGTATTAAGAATAAATATGCATCCCCCAAATTCAATAACTAAGTTGTTTTATGATTTTAATTCAACTTTACTGCAGGATAGTTTATATAAAATACAATGTGACCATTCTGAATGCACATTTCTGAGTTAGGATAAATTTATATGTCCATGTGTTCACCAGTACAATGTACCTGCCTGTCACCCCCACAAATTCCCTTGTGACTATTCTCAATCCTCTCTACATCTTTAACCCCAGGCAACCACTTTCCTGCATTCTACACTATAAAAAAATGTGTTCTTTTCCAGTATTTCATAAAAATGAAAACACACAATATGAACTTGTTTGAGCCAGGTTGCTCTTGCACAATATTTCTGAAATTCATGGATTTTTCTGAGTATCAGGTTTTTTTATTCTTGAGTAGTAGTCTATATCATATGGATAATACAAGCATTTGTTTAATTACTTTTTAATGATATATAGTAGTTGTTTCCAGTTTGTGGTTATTATGAATGTTGCTATAAAATTTTATGTAAGTATATGGACATATGTTTGCATTTCTCTTAAATAATAATTATTGTGGAATTGCTGGGTCAAATTTTAATTGAATACTTAACTATAAAACACTACCAAATTGTTTTTCTTTTTTTATTTTTATTTTATTTTATTTTTTTTAAAGATTTTATTTGACAGAGAGAGACACAGCGAGAGAGGAAACACAAGCAGGGGGAGCGGGAGAGGGAGAAGCAGGCTTCCCGCGGAGCAGGGAGCCCAATGCGGGGCTCGATCCCAGGACCCTGAGATCATGACCTGAGCCGAAGGCAGATGCCCAACAACTGAGCCACCCAGGCGCCCCCTTACCAAATTGTTTTTCAAACCTGTACCATTTTACATTCTCAATCCTTAGGATTTTCTACATACATGGTAATTTCATCTGCATTTAAAAATAGTTCTACTTCTTCCAATCTGTATATCTTTTATTCTTACTTCTTGCTTTACTCTAGTATTTTGATACTCTAGTAAAATGTTGAATTAAAGTGGTTAAATTGAGTTAGAAAGGCAAAATCTTTCCCTTCTCAATCTCATTTGGTTTTTCACTATTTCATATAACATTACATATAACATCAGTTGGTTTTTTTGTAGGTACCAATTTTAGGTTAAGTTTGTTCCCTTTGGGACTTTTTTTCTCAGATATTTTATCATGAATGGGTGTTGAATTTTAACAAATGCTTTTTCTGCACCAATTAAAAATGAGAAAAAATTTTTATCTCTCCACATATTTCTTGTACTCTGCTTTGTGTGTGTCTAAGTTTCCATCTGGTATCCTTAACTCTACTTGGAAAATTTCTTTTGACAATTCTTAGAGCACAGATGTGCTGGCAATGAATTTTATCTTTTGTTGTCTGAAAAAGTCTTTCCTTCCCCTTCATTTCTGAAGATTATTTTCATTAAAGAATTCCAGGTTGGAAGTCTTTTCTATCAGCACTTTAATGAAGTTCCATTATCTATCTTCTGCTTTTCATAGTTTCTGACTAAATGTTGGCAATAATTTTTATTTTTGTAAGTAATGTGTTTTTCCTCTGACAGTTCTTTAAAATTTTAATGTAAGGGGCACTTGGGTGTTTTAGTTGGTTAAGTGTATGCCTTCGGCTCAGGTCACGATCCTAGGGTCCTGGGATCGAGCTCTGCGTTGGGCTCCCTGCCCAGCAAGGAGTCTGCTTCTCTCTCTCCTCTGCCCCTCCCCACCATTCCTGCTCTCTCTTGCCTTCTCTCTCTCTCAAATAAATTTTTTTTTTTTGAGTAAAGCAATAGAAGTTTATTAAGTGAAGATACAGAAAAAGCTCTCAAGAGTGAGAGGGGTCCCGACAGGGTTGCCCAATAATAAAAAATTTAATTTAAAATTTAAATTGTCATGCATTAAAATTGAGTTTTTTCACTTTGTATGTAAATTTCTATGAGATTTAACACATATATTAATTCATGTATGGCCACCACAATCAGACACAAAATAGTTCCATCATCCCAAGAAATCCCTTGTACTATTCTTTTGCAGTAACCTTCTCCCCTTACCCATAACCCCTGGCCACTGCTCATCTGTTTCCCATTACTAGTTTTGTCTTTTTGAGAATGTCCAAAAAAACAATGGGAACATAAAATATAGAACCCTTTAATACAAGCTTTTCTTACACACAACAATGTCTTTGGAATTCATCCAAGTAGTAAGGTTTATCAATAGTTTGTTCCTTGAGTTTTTCAGCTTTGGTTAAATAAAGCTGCTAAGAATATTTCTATACAGGTTTTTGTGTGAAAATAAGTTTTTATTTATCTAGAGAAAATGTCAAGAAATGGGATTACTAGGTTATACGGTACGTGAATGTTTACTTAATAAGGAACTTCCAAACCATTTTCCTCAGTGGCTGCCATTTTATATTCTCAAAGCCATGAATGAGAGTGACAGTTGCTCCAAATTCTTCTCCTCAGCACTTGGTATTATCATTATTTTTCATTTTAACCCTCTCTGTATGTTTGTAGTGCTGAGTCACTGTGGTCTTAATTTACCTACTAATGATATTGACCATCTTTTTATGTGCTTACTTGACATCCTAATATTGTTACTGGTGAAGTATCTGTTCAAATGACTTTTAAATGAGTTGTTGGTTTGCTTAATGTTGATGACTGTTCTTTCAAATTTTCTCTTGAATGCTAGTTTTGAACACTTTAATTATGATGTTGCATCGTACTTTTTTATTTGTGTTGATTCTGCTTGCAGTTAGCTGAATTCCTTGGATCTTAGGATTTATAGTTTTAGAATTATTTGGCTATTATTTCATATATATATATATATGTTTTCCATCACTACAGTTTTGTTTTTTTGAGAATGTCCAAAAAACAATGTCCAAAAAACAATTTTGAGAATGTCCAAAATAACCTCCTTCTTCCTGCACTCCAATTCCAAATATATTTAACTGCTTGATTTATCCATAGACTCCTGTGGTTCTACTCCCCTTTTATATATTTAGTCTTTTTTTTTCTGTTTCAGTTTGGAAAGATACTATTCTATATCTTATAGTTCACTGTTATTGTCTTAATCAGTGTATAATAAACTGTTAAATCCATTAAATGAATTTTTCTTTTCTATATTGTTCATTTCTCTCCACATTGTGTTATTTTCCTTTAATACCTAAACATTTTAATGACATCTGATAATCCTTGTCTTTTAAACTCACCATCTCTGTCATATTTATCAACTGATTTTCCTTCTGGTTTTGTGCTACACTTCACTGCTTTATCTTACGTCTAGTAATTTTATTTGGATACTGGGAATTGTGATTATTGCATCGTTAAGTGCTTGCGTCTTGCTTTTGTTCCTTTAAACTGTCAGGCTTTGCTCTGACAGTTAAATTATTGGTGGATCAAATTGATTCTTTTGAGGCTTATTTTTAAGTGTTTATTTTTTTTTAAGGGTGGATCTACACTAGAGTAATCTGTACTCTAAAAATAATTTAACTCTACTACTAATGTGTTACTCTTCTGAGCACTCTACTCACTACCTCCAATAATGTGAGGACCCACCACCACTCTGGCTGGGCAGTTAAAACAATGCTCTCTCTCCTGTGAAGTAAGGAAAACACTCATTTCAAAACCCCTTGGTCATATTTTGCCTATCTTATGGAATTTCTTCCTATGCATGTGCCATTTAGTATTCAGTAAAGATTCAAGGGGCCCATTCACAGGTTTCTGGAGCTATTTTACTGTGTAGCTACCTCCTCTATGAAACTGTGCTCCACAACTTCTTGACCTCTGGTGCCTATCTCTTCAGTTCACCAAGACTGCTGTGTTTTACTTCAGATTGCCCTTCTTTCACAATGCTCCAGAATGTGCCTCCAGGCAAAATGTTAATAGAAGTCACTGAACCCAATTCAGTCATTTCCTTTTTTTCAGGGATTACAGTTCACATTGGCCTACTGTCCAAGATCTAAAAACTGTTGGTTTATGTACTTTGTTCAATTTTCTAGTGGTTACATTCGGAGGGCAAATCCACTCACTGTTATTCTATCATGACAAAATAGAGGAAATCATGCTAAATATTTTAGAATTTTCCTTCAAAACATTGTGTCACTGCCATTTTCTTCCTATTCCTATCAACATTGTCTGCAGGACTTTATATTCAACTAACAATACTAGAAAAGTATTAATCCTGACTAAAAACACCTTGTTATTTCACAGGTTTTAATATGATCTCCCTTTTTTGAAAGCAAGACAGGATCTTAGGCATTTAGAGTAAAATCCTTAAATATATACCATATATTATGGAACAAATACTAAAAGATATTCTGATCTTCATAATAGATTATAATTTTTATATGAAGGCAATCTGGCTGTCACAATTATTAAAGCACTGATTGTCAATGTTAAGTCAAGTGAAATAGTGGATCAATCATGCACATCCCTTTTCCATTTTGTTTTGATTCATACAAAAACCTTTTTGAAGATGTCATTTCTGAAGGATCATTTCTTTAAAGTTCTGTTATACCATGATCTCTTGACATCCTGACAACACAAATTACTCAGGTACCTAAAAATCTTCAGTAGCTACTTGAAAATTATGATAAGATCCCTTGATAAAATGCTACTTGATTACCATATTTGTAAAAATTCAAGTGATCATCATTACCAACAAATACCTTCAAAGAATAATTTAGAAAGAAAAAATTTCTGAATTACACATAAAATACTTTGCTTGAATAAAAATGGTTGATTAAAAATTCCTAATTTTTTTTTATATTTAGCACAATATGTGAAGTATATTCCCCCTAATACAAAAATGAATCATTTGCAAAAATATGGGATGTTATACAAAACATCATTGGTGTATATTTGTGAAATTTTCCTAAAATGCTGGTGACCATTTTCTTAAAATAATATCAATAACAACTCTAGGGGGGCGCCTGGGTGGCTCAGTCATTAAGCGTCTGCCTTCGGCTCAGGTCATGATCCCAGGGTCCTGGGATGGAGTCCTGCATCGGGCTCCCTGCTCAGCAGGGAGGCTTGCTTCTTCCTCTCCCTATGCCTGCCGCTCCCCCTGCTTGTGCTCTCTCCCTCTCTCTCTGTTTAATAAATAAAATCTTTAAAAAAAAATAACAATAAACGATACACACTGCTGCTTAAGTAGAATTATGCACAGAATGAACAATGATACCTAAGTGTCAGTTAACCAAATTTATCAAAAGTAACAATCAAAAATAGGAAGAGAAATGTATTCTGCAGTCAGTATAGTTCAATTTTTTTAAGTAATTTTTTTTTAAGAGAGAGCAAGAGTACATACGTGTAGAGAGGAGGGGTAGAGGGAGAGAGAGAATCTTAAGCAGACTCCATGCCCAGTGAAGGCCCCATGTGGGGCTTGATCTCACAACCCTAGATCATGACCTGAGATGAATACAAGAGTCAGACACTTAACTGACTGAGCCACCCAGGTGCCCGAGTATAGTTCAATCTTAAGCAACACAGCACTGAGTTGTGGTAGGCTCAAAAATTATTACAGTTGATCATGGTTTTCAGCTAAAAGAAACATCTTTTTACACTATCTAGAATGCTGCAAGGAATCTGCACTCTTTCCCTTTTATTCCAAGGGAAGACATGGGAATTCAGTGATTTCCTCTTGACCAGGCCTGCCATACTGCACTGGGGAGGAGGTAGCACAAAGACAAACAAAATACCATGGGATTTCTAACTTTTGGAGTATTTGCTTGGTAGCTGCAGTTTCTTAACTGGTTCTTAGTTTTGTTTTGTTTTTTTAATTTTTATTTATTTGACAGAGAGAGAGACAGCGAGAGAGGGAACACAAGCAGGGGGAGTGGGAGAGGGAGAAGCAGGCTTCCCGCCAAGCAGGGAGCCTGACGCAGGGCTCGATCCCAGGACCATGGGGGCATGACCTGGGCCCAAGGCAGACACTTAACGACTGAGCCACCCAGGCACCCCTTGTTCTTACAGTTTTAATAAAGCTCTTTTGGTCTATATATTGTTGTTTATTCAGTGTTTCTATGGAGGAACAAAGGTCTGAAGCTTTCTGGTTCAGTATCTTGCTGATGTCACTCTCCAACTTTTCACTTTTTAATGGTGTCTTTTGATAAACCGAAGTAATTTTTAGATGGTCAAATTTATCAACCACTAAATTTTATGGGTTATTTTTGGTCTAGTTAAAGAAATACTTTGACTTTGGCAATACAGATATTGTCCTGTATTTTCTTCTATAGGATTTGAAGTTTTGCATTTCAACCATCTTTGTATGACTTTTTGTGTATTTAGTGAGGAAGGGATTCAATTATTTTAATTAACACAAAATCTGCAATTGATTTGGCTGCATTTATTGCATTGTTCATCCATCTTCTTTTGTAATGACAGCTCTGTCACAGCCCTGAGTTGGGATCTGGTTCTGGATATTTATTCTGATACAGTGATCTGTTTAGCCCTGGGCCATTATACACTTTTAAAATTACAATAGCTTGCTCCTCTTTAAAATTATCTTGGTTATATTCAACCCTTCATTCTACTTTAGAAATTTAAGAGAAAAACTCATCAAATTTCGTGAAAATAATTTGAGATTTTTGAAAACAAATTTTTATTCAAAGTGATGGATTATCATGGACAGAAATTACTTCTTTGTGAGATCATCTTCCTACCATGAACATGATATAGTTCACCATTACTTATGTCTTTAATGTCATTAAGAGCTTTTTATAACTTTCTCCTTAGAGAACATTAAAATACTTCTGTAAAATATAACACAGATAAGTAAAATGCATAAAACAGTTTAACGAATTATTTAAAAATGAACACCCTTAAAACCACTACATAGATGAAGAAACACTTCTGTCAAATATCCCAAAAAGTCTCCTTGTGTCTTGTGCTATTCTCCTTACTTTTAACAAAGCATTATCTAGTTTTTATGATAATCATTATGGTTTTTTTTAAAGTTTATCACCCAAATGATAGAGTTATATGTATAAACAACTCAATTTTATTGATTTTTGAGATATCTTTTAAAGCTCTTTTAAGCTATAGATCCCCTTAACTCTTCTTTTCCTATATAAATTATTTTGATGAAACCAAGACATTTGTAGTGCAGAATTTCCACCAGTGTTAATTTTGATGACGGAATTCTCATGGCACAGTTTAACATGTTGGATATATAGAATCAATGAGATTCAGCTTTAATTAATTAATTAATTAGGTCAGCCAGTTAGTCTTGATGGGTGATAGTGTTTTCTCCATCTGGTTGTCTATTTGTCTCTCCTTCTGTGATGTTAGCAGCCATTGATGCTATGATCTATTAATTCCTGAGGGGATCCTAAATGTTAATGATCTAACCCAAATATCCATCACTTATCAGATATATTTATATTTCTAGAAAAAGAAGATTACCCTCATTAATGATTTGATAACACAAATGATATAACTTACAAAGGAATAACAGGATAAATATTTATTGATCAGTTTTTAAAATAATGAGTTCGTTCCCTACATTCTAAATTCAACCAAGTCATTTTAAAAAATCATTCTTATGACTTACAGATTTAAACACATCCATGCATTTTGATGCTTTGGAGTTATTAACTTACTGGTACTCAAAATGCCCCCATCTTTGGCCAATAAGAGTGTCTTCAAGTTAGCTCCTGAGCCTTTTTGACAGTGTTTGATATCTTCCTTGGTTTTGGTATCACTAAATGTTGCAGGCAAATCATGAGCACTTACTGTTGTAGGCTTGAAATTACCCATTTCTCCAAGAAACTGCTTTCTTTCATTGGCAAATGATATTTCAAGACTACAATCTGGACTCCAAACATCCTCACTGCTACTAACTTGGTCATTGTTCCTAGGCGAAACAGTACACAGGATTAGAGTACATATGTGAGTGTGAGTGTTTATGTGTGTGTGTGCACATAAAAATTTAGCTTTTATAATGTCCCATTCAAATTCAAAACTAAATGATTTGCTTAAACTGTATTTTATATCTGGATTTCCTTTATTTAATGAGAATCTTGATTTTCAAGATAAAATAATTAGAATATCAATAATTACTAATTGTTTTATAAAAACATTATGCAACAGCTTTATAAAAACATCAATAATGCCACTACAAATATAATTATTGTCCTTCTACTTTTTTCAGTTTTCATAGCATATAGTCATTATATACCACATTCTCTCTCATATAACTAAATGGTTAGTTCTCCAAAATAGTTATTTGGAGCTTAGTGGTTATCATGAGATCCCTCTTCTGTTTGTTTTCATATAATTTTCAAAAATATGACAACCTACTTTCTGAGAACTATCAGCACTGTGTTCATAACCCATTTTTATGTGGACTTTCTCTTTGTCTCTCTTGCCCTTCTGTTGCTCAATTTGGATTCTATTCATAGTAGTTTCTTCTCAATGTGGGGCTTTGTCTTGGGAGAACTTTAGTTGGTTAATTACTCATGACGCCTAGATGGCTCAGCCCCTTCCAGCCTTACCATGGAACCCTTGGACTCATCTGCTATTATAGTGTGCAAAAGCCTTCCCTATTTTAGGGGTTCTCAATTTGGCCCTCTGGGTTTACCAATGAGTACTTGTAGACTAGTTTCCTCAGATGCCACCTTGTTTCCCACCACTTTCTCCCTGGCCTCTGCTAATCCATGTGTTATCTTGTAGCTCTTGCATCTCAACCCAGTCATATTTTGGAGTATCAATGGGATACCTTGTCACCTAGTTTGGTTGTAACTGTTCATTTTTTGTTGCTGTAGCTATTGTTTCAACATCTATTGTTCTGTTTTTCATGGAGGAATTCAGGGTTATTTAAAAAAGTATGCCACTCATTACCATCTATACTGAATCTGTCATGTACATTTTTTTGTATTATTGCCATTTTAAAGTAACTTCTGAAAATACATTTCAATCTATAATTTTTGAATCAAAATAAAGATATGTAAGTTTTTCTAATTATGTGGCCATATTTTTACTATGAATGATCCAAGGGTGAACTGGGCTTCTTGATTAGGGTCATTCTTTTTATAATAACATTTTAAGGATGTTCTATTTTGGTTGAGTGGAAATTCCATGCTATTATAAAAAAAATGCTAGTCTTGGAAACTTAAATATTCTTGAGTATTGTATGACTTTAATAAAACATTTATTAACGTCACCAAAAGTGTAACAGACACTTTAGTATAACATTTCCTGCACTGCGACCATCCCTTTCTAATATGTTTAACTTATACATATAGCTTCTAAACTTATATATATAGCTTCTAAAAGAGGCAGCCTATATATTACACCCAACTTCACCCCTCCCATCAACCCCAATCTTAGCTGATTGTAACAGGTAGACACAAGACCCAAGGCTGAGCCACTCAGATCCTCTCTTCTATATAGTGACTATAGTCAACTGATGAAAAACATTTACATTAAAAGCACATTTGGAGTCAGAGTGGGGTACTATACTGGGCCAGGTTCCAATGACTAAAAAAGTGAAGTTAATCGGGGAAAGAAGTGAAAAATTGAGTTGATACACAGAGAGAAGCAAATATGGAAGGCTATAAAGTTGCTCTGAGAGTCAAAGGGAGCAGCCTTGGTACTGACTCTCCTCTCCCATTTCAAGGTTGCCTGACGTCTATCTATTTTTCATTTCCTGACTTTGGATGCTATAAGACTTTCTGCTGTATCCACATCATAATTAAGTTACCTTTAATACTCAAGTTACCTTTAATACTCTTGTGAGTTCTCAACCTAACATAAATAATGCTCACAGAATATAAATAGTGATTTCTCAGGGCCACTCTGCTATTGTGGAATAAGACAGAGTAAAGGACACTAGGCTAACTAGGCTAACACACACACACACACACACACACACACAGCCACCCCCCCACACCCCTAAACGTTTTCTCTTCTAATTAACTTAGGTGACTACTGATTCTTTATTACTAATGATAACTATAGGCTCACTGTAGTTCTTAGGACTCCTGAATCTACAACTGAACCTCTGAAGTGCATCCTCCATTGCTGCAGCAAACCAAATAAATATGACCATTGGACCAAAGGTTGTTTTGTCATCTTGGGCTGGTGGACTTTGATACTTGCATACGTACTGACTCTAATTTTTATGCATTAGTTTGCAAATTTAAAACTTAGAATTTTCTTATAGAAAGTTCACTAAGCTCCAAATAACTACTGTCTCCAAAAATCCTTAATTATTGCCAAGAGAAAACACACATACACCAACTGTACCGTTAATGAGCGACCTTAAAAAGTATGAACTACATTGAGTACTCTAGAATCATATAATAGTAATTTAACACAGGATGACTAATAAAAGTGATAGACAAATTAAGAAAATGAAACAACACTATTTTAGCTATTTTAAAGGACATAGACAATACAAAGTATCAGTGATTATTTTATAAAAAAAACTACATGAATACAAGTGTAAATTAAGAACAAATGAATATAAAACAACAAGTAAAGATGCCATTCAAATGCACTTTATGTTTACTTGAAATTAAGAATAATTGCCTTCTCTTTTCATAGGACATAAAATACTTTCACTTATCTAAATCCAGCTTTGTTCCTACCATTTAGATATACATGATAAAGTCAAAGCAATGGGATTTATTCATCATAAGCACTATTTTTAAATATTCAATGGCTAGCATAAAGATATTTTTATCATGTAAATTTCCTGAGTCCTTTATAATAGTTTGACAGTTTTTCTTCTCAGAGGAGAGGGATAATGTTTCAAATGAGAAAAAGGAGGGAAATGGAAGAGAGGGAAAAAGAATGATCAAGAATACATGTACAAGAATGAGAACATGAAAGGACATGTATTTCCAGAGGCTGGGGTGGAGAGCAAGAATAGACCTTGGATGAGCACAGCAGCCAGCTCACAGGTGTGGATGACTGATCAGTACTGGGAATTCTTACCACAGAACACAACATTTTACCTGTCTTACCACCTTATTTTCAAAACTTACCTCTACCAATATTAGTAACAAAAATAATGTTCTTGTCAAGTATAAAGAAAAAATACTGAATATTATGTACCAAAATAAGCTAGGCAATACAATATAAACAATAAGATATTTCCTATTTATAAGTGATGAATAATTTTATCAAAATTGTATAAATAAAATGGCACAAGATCACATAAGAGAAGACATTAATTAGACTTAAGGAATCTGAAACAGGATTCAAAGGATGAGAATAATTTGGGGGAGAGAAAAAAGGAAAAATATCAAATGTAGAAGAAGAGTTATACAAAAACAAGGAAATGTAATAACATGTGACTTGTTTTCATGTTTAATTAATGTCTTCTATTAAAGAGGACAGAAACTAGTTGAGTCTGAAAAGGAAAGTTATAACTAAATTGTGAGGGATACAGAATGTTGTTCTGTTACAGATGTTCCTAGATTTTTGAATTGTATTGCTTGGCAGAAATTTGGAGGACATACTGTAAGTGTGTCAACTTTCTATTTAAAAAATACAACTCAAAATCTAAAATTTTGCCATTTACTATCATCATTTTATTATGTAAAATACTTTTAACGCAAAAAAGGGATATGAACATTACATCCACATAGTTTTAAAAATGGGATATATTAAACTCTTCGGATGCAGAAAAGTTACAACATAAAATTGTATTCTGCCAGATGAACACAAAGAGAACTTTCAATATATAACATGTTCCAATGTTTCATTTCTAGCATAGTCACTTTTTCTAAAAATCCAAGAGGTGTGTTCTTAATACCCTTTCAACTCAATTCAGAATATTTTAGGTAACCTTAGGGAAGCCCAAGAAAAACAGCTCTCAATTCCTACCCAGCCTTTTCTCCTACCTTTTCACTGCAGTGCTGGGAAGAAATAAGAAAGAGTCCAGATGCCTGGTCACAGAAAATTCTGGACAGGGGCTATCTGTGTGGGGTGGGGTCTTGCCTGACCAACACAGACAGTTAAAAGTTATCTCACAGTAATTCCTTAGAGCTTCACATTGTCACAAACTGTCACTGAGGAACCAGGAACGTGGGTCTTATAACTTAAAATAATTCCTTCTTTGCTTTGGCTGCTGGAAAACTTAGTGTTAATCTGTGTCCCAGTTTTCATAACACTACAAGGACTCAATACTAACATTTCTAAATTTATTCTGTTTATTTTAGCATGTCTTGGACCACTATTTATTATATTTCTCATATGAATTTGTCAAATCATTTTAGGAAAAAATATATATAAATACAGAAAAAATAAGGGACTTTTAGTGAATGAGGAAATATTTAAGATTTATTTTTTCAATAATGTTTATTAATTTTTTTCTTATGGTAAAGTAACACATTAGGGGGTCATTGCACTAAATATTCTCTCAGTCTAGAACGCTTTTCTAGTAAGCTGTATGACTCACCTACTTTCAGTCTTTGCTTAAATGTAATTTTTATCATTGGTCTATTTAAAATTATAGAGCATGTTAGAAGATGGTAAATACTATGTTAAAGGGTAAGTTCAACACAGCACTTTTGGGATTCTAAAAATGGCAGAGTTGGGTTGCAGTTTTTTTTTTTTTTTTAAAGATTTTATTTATTTATTTGACAGAGAGAGAGATAGCGAGAGCAGAAACACAAGCAGGGGGAGTGGGAGAGGGAGAAGCAGGCTTCCCGCCGAGCAGGGAGCCCGATGTGGGACTCGATCCCAGGACCCTGGGATCATGAGCTGAGCCAAAGGCAGATGCTTAAAGACTGAGCCACCCAGGTGCCCGGGATGCAGTTTTAAAGAGGGTGATTTATTAAGTAAACCGCAACCCGACCCTGCCATTTTTAGAATCCCAAACCCCTGTGTTGGACTTATCCTTTAACATAGCATTTACCATCTTCTAACATGGTCTATAATTTATTTATTATGTTCAATACTTACCTAAATGTCCTCTCCTTGCTAGAATATAAGCTCTACAAAGCAGGGATTTTTTTTTTTTTAAACAAGGTTGGTTTTTTTTTTTTTTTTTTTTCTTTTTCTTTTATAAAGTATAGTTGACACACAGTGCTACATTAGTTTCAGGTGTACAACATAGTGATTGGACAACTTTATATGTTATGCTATGCTCATCACAAATGTAGTTTCCAACTGTCACTGTACAATGCTATTATAATACTACTCACTATATTCCCTATGCCTTAACCTTTCATCCCCCTGACTTACTCCTTCCATAACTAGAAGCCTGTCTGCCATTCCCCTTCACCCATTTTGCCCATCTCCATCCCCCTCTCTTCTGGCCACCACCAGTTTGTTCTTTGTATTTATGGGTCTGTTTCTGCTTTTGTTTTTTCATTTGTTTCCTTTTTTAGATTCCACATCTTTGTCTGTTATAAACTAACACATTCCAAGTACCTAAGAAAATGCTTGGCCTTGAACAAGAACTCAGTGCTTTAAAAAAAAAAAAAATGAATAGCTCACCTGTGTGTCACTGTTCTAAGAACTTTATATGCATTATATAATTTAATCTTCACAAGAACCCTGGGAGGGAGGTGCTATCACTGACTGTATTTTATAGAAAGAACCTAAGTTACAAAATGCCTAAATAATTCACAAAGATCAGAGAGCTAAGAAAGTAGTAAACAAAGATTTAAACCCAGTCAGGTTATTAACAATTACTGTCTCACCTAATAGAAACAGATTTCATAAAAGCAGCTGAGACAATGAGAGAACAATCACAGGAAAATGACAGTAAATAGAAAGTGAAAAGCAAAAAAATATACATAAGCCTGCTAAATTCAAGGAAGAGTACCTAAAGCCATTATTTATTCACAGGATCATCTAGATATGGATTACCCCTTTCTAAAGTTCTTGAATATTTATAAAACAAACTTTTTAAAGAAATAAGGCTTCAGATAACCATATTTTTAAAAGCTGCTCTCTAATACTGGTGCATTAATTAAATCTTCATAATAATTTATCTGCTTTCCCTTCTCATTCCACTTAAGCTGCTGTTGAGTAAAAGACAATAGCTTTGTCAATTCCAGGTTAAGTACTTCTTTACATTTTCTCAGTTAAGAATTTTCATATTACAAGTATTATGTGAATAAGGAAATCACTTACAGAAGCATGGCTCTTAGAGTTAAAAGGAAATTTTAGAGCAAATTGCTTAGTAAACACACCAACCTAATGAAGGATATACTGCAGCCCTGGTAGACTAGGATTTTCAGAGCCAGAGCCTCCTAGTCCAACACTTTTTCAAAGTTCTCCATTCTATTATTAGCATTGACTGTGAAAACATGTTATTTTTCAAAATGAATAAGAAGAAAGCATGTACGAGTATCTTATTAGAATTTGTGGCAGCAATGTCTTTATATTCTTTTGGCAATATATATTCCTCCAGAAGTACAATTTATATCATGAGTAATAGATACATTATAGGAAACTAAAAATAATTAGAATAGAGAGAAATCATACCTTCTATCAATAGCTCTTGTCCATGACTGCCAAGAAGTGTACGAGATAGGAATGGGGCAAAGTCTACAAAAATTTCACGAAGAAGAGGAGCAACTTTTTCTAAAGCTCTTTCAAGTTTTGCAGTGATGCTGTTGAAATTAAGACATAAAGACTAGTAAATATAATTCAATACAAAAAGTCAAATAAAGTTTACTTCTAAATTAAAATCTTGAAAAATCATAAAAGTACAATTCTAACTCATGGAATAGTAACAGCTTCAGTAGAAGGGACACCCTGTAGAGTTTCACATCAGTCATAAGGCTAACTCTGAAGACTGCTGCTAAAGTAGAATGACCAGGGATGCCTGGGTGGCTCAGCTGGTTAAGCCCAGGACTCTAGATTCTGTCTCAGGTCATGATCTCAGGGTCATGAGATCAAGCCCTGCCTGTGCTCAGCAGGGAGTACACTTGAGATTCCCTCTCTTCTTCTCCCTCTGCCCCACCCCGCCATGCTCTCTCTCTAAAATGAGTAAATAAATCTTTAAAAAAATGTAGAATGACTGTTCTGTGAAAGGCAACTGGGATTCTATAACCTGCAAGGGACACAGACTCTGCTCCTAGCTCTATGTCTTCCATGACTATCTTTCTATCTATGAAATAAAATTGTTTTGAACACCTACTACATGGATCATTGTATCAGTTACAAAGAATTAACCTGTACTCTCTAGAGTTGCCTAAAAATTCTCTGAAAAGCTGGACAAATAAAGGAATAACTAGAATTCACTGTAATACAATTAAATTGCTATGCTTAAGTAGGCATTTTCCATTTCATAAGCCCACTTACTATTATTTACCAATTCCTGCATTATTATTTATATTAGTTCACTCTTAAATTTTAAGTTATATGGCCTCATGTAAGCACTATTTGACATTCTTGAAAATACTTCAAGTAGTATATGTAAAAACAAAATCGGGGTAAAGAATAATTCTGCTCAAGCAAATAAATAATCTGGTAACATCTAACTATCTCTCTTAGATATAAATGCTTTGAATTAAGACTGTGTGAACTGGAATGCTGGTTCTCTCTTATGCTACCTAGGTGAGCTTGGGGCATTAGACTTCCTTTGCCTACAAAATGAAAATGACCATAGTGCCTACTGGTGAGGATTAAATGCAATAAGTCACATAGAATGCAGAGAAAAGTACCCAGCACACAGTGAGAGGTCAATAATGGCAGCTCTTACAATGTAATAGCTACTTTGAATATAAAAAAACTATATTTACTCTTACAAAATGTAGCTCTGATTAAAAAAACCAAAATCAATATAATAATATAATGTTAGAGGACTACACACTGTTCTACACAGAAGACATGTACAGCAAAAATTTAAAAATGCTTCAAAATAATAAAAGTTCTGCCACAAAGCTAAGTAACATTTTGCTATATGTGAGGAAAATATAAATGACAAAAAAGTAATTAATCATTGAATAATTTTTAAATATATTACTAATATTTAAAACTAAAGTACTGCATTGTTAAGTGATTAAATAGGGGTGAGGGAATAATCTAGGATTCCTTCTTTCCTAACTTGGAAACAGCATGATCTGAATCATTTGTGCACTCAAAGCCTCACCATTAGCACTTCTATATGATTTTGTCTCCTCTTATGTGGGTCAACAGCTTTAGGGAAAGAAGTCAGAGAGGAAACTGGTGTGAGCACTTCCACAGACTTTAAAGAGAATATTCTAGAGGAACAACTTTGGGCAAGAAAAAGGGAGCTGAGTAGGGCTTTGAAGACATGTTGAAGATACAGAGAATTCTCAATATTCCCCCTTACTCTGTTATTCCTGAACTAAGTAAGCACCTTCTTTAATTTTTTTTATTATTATGTTCAATTAGCCAATATATAGTACATCACTAGTTTTTGAGGTAGTGGTGATAAGCACCTTCTTTAACCAATGGTTCTCAAATTTTCGTGTAGATCAGAATCATCTATAATGCTGTTTAAACAGACTCCTAGAACCCCATCCCCATAACTTCTGATTCAGTAGGTCTAGGTGTACTGTGAGAATTTGCACTTCTAACAAATTCTCAGGTGGTTTGCTACTGCTGATCCAGGAAACACACTTTGAAAATAACTGTTTTAATGAGAGTATTTACTACTACTAAATTGTAATAAAACAGCAAAGGGAAGGCTACCTGAAGTCATAAAATAATCATAATAAGCTATCTCTGACTCTTAGTGAATATAGACAGAACTCCTTTTTTTTTAATATCTATTAATTAATCCATTCCTTCTAATCTCCAGGATCATGTCCCATAACTTCCCAGCTAAAGTAATCCCCTCCTCTAAAGAAAGATGAGCAAGAATGCTAAGAGCAAGCCTGTGAAGAGGGGAAAAATCTAGATGTTATTGTTTATGTACCTGAATTCTGAGTGAAGCATGAATATTTTTATTTAAGATTAATTAATGAGAGTGAAATTACCTAAGAAAATTTTTAGATGTATAAAGGTTCACATCATAGCTATACTATTGTAATATACTATTATCTAATTAAATTCAGGAAAATTTTTCCCCAGTTTATGACCTTTTTTCCATAATTTATGGGTTTATGTATGATTTGGAGGCTTCAGAATTGCAACAGTACTGTTCTAGGTTACATATCAAATAGAAACTTCAATTAATTTAATCAACTAATCACATAAGTGTGTATGTGTACATGTGTATTAATTACCTTGACTTACGGGTAAGGGATAAAAACAGACATTTCTCAATGAGTGAATCCCTACAATAGTATTTTAAGAAGCAACTATTTTCTTATAAAACTCAATAAAATATTAAATGATGCTCTTACATATCATTCAGTAATCATAATTTTAATATTCTAATGGGGAACAAACAATGTAACATTTTCCCCAGCAAGAGATCAAAGGCTTTAAGTACAGCAAATCATCATCAAATAATACTGCCAGATTTCTCTATCAAACAACAGCCTATTCTTTTTTGTTGCTGTTGTTATTTTTCTAATTTTTATTTTATTTAAAAAAATTTTAATTCCAGTAGAGTTAACGTGCAGTGTTGAATTAGTTTCAGGTGTACAATATAGTGATTCAACTATTCTATAAATTATTCAGTGCTCATCATGATAACTGTACCCTTAATTCCCATCTCTATTTCACCCCTCCCCCATCCCCTTCCCCTCTGGTAACCATCAGTTTGTTCTCTATAGTTAAAAGTCCGCTTTTTTGTTTTGTTTCTTTTTTCCTTTGTTCATTTGTTTTGTTTCTTAAATTCCACATATGAGTGAAATTGTATGGTATTTCTCTTTCTCTGACTGACTTATTTCACTGAGCATTATACCCTCCAGATCTACCCATGTTGTTGGCAAACAACAGCCTATTCTTTTCTTTTTTTTTTAAGATTTTATTTATTTATTTATTTGAGACAGAGAGAATGAGAGAGAGAGAGCGCACATGAGAGGGGGGAGGGTCAGAGGGAGAAGCAGGCTCCCTGCCGAGCAGGGAGCCCGATGCGGGACTCGATCCAGGGACTCCAGGATCATGACCTGAGCTGAAGGCAGCCGCTTAACCAACTGAGCCACCCAGGCGCCCCACAACAGCCTATTCTAAGTGGAAAAGTTTCACCATCACTTTTCTACAGTGAAGGAAATGGACAGGTTTTGTTGTTGCTGTCATTAATATTTATAGATTCCACACAATGTATTTTAAAGGAAAGTAAACATCGGATAAGAGTATGTGATCTTCATCTTTACACAATTTAAATTCTCAAAGAACATGATATAAATGTAGATCTCAGCTTAATACCCTCCTCTATCACCAGGCAAAGAAGCACCAATTACAAAAAAAAAAAAAAATACTGGTATTTCAATTCTCATCTGAGAGAAGGGCACAATGTAAAACTCCCTTTTCTCAAGATATACCTGAAAATTTATGTTAACATGTAAAAAATAAATAAATAAAACACTTTAACACAAGAGAACTCCTTGGCCTTATGTCCTATGAAAATAAATGAATTATTCTCTTCATTTTGAATATAATTTTTTTAAACAGCACATGTAACAACTACCAGAAAACAAGGTTCTTCGGCAAATTATTTTGTAATAAAAATTAGCATATTTTACTTGATTTAGGGAAAAGAGTAAGTAATAATTTTTCAGTTTTATTTGAAAGCTTATTTTCATTTATTCAAGTATAAGATATTTTATGCACAAAAAAATTTGAAGGTTCAGTACACAGGTAATTTGCCCTACATAGTATTGAGTGAGATTTATAATCTTAACACTCTAGCAACTTCTTAGTATTTAGGAAAGTTCTTGGGCCCTAAATTTTCCAATTCCAGGCTGAAATGCATTCTCTTAAGTTTCTCATTCCCCTCTCCCTACTCAATTTTTTTTTTCATTCCCTTCAGTCACATTAATGATGCTTATGATGTTATTTTGACATTGGCTATTTTTCTTGATAGTTAAAAGTGCAAATTCTTTTAAGAAAGAGAATTACCGATTTCCATGAAGAAAACTACTGTTGCAAGTTGGGTAATTTATCAACCACTCTCACAAATTCTCCAACAATAAAAACAAAATATTCAAAGAAAATAATAATGCTTTAGATGAAATTTAAATTTAAAGTGTTAATGCCTGGATTAAAATTTAAATTTAAAACACAAGAGTTTTAATATTATGGTTTTAAAAATTACAATTGCGTATTGGCTTTTACTTATATTAAGAAAATCTCATTTACAGAGATTTACAGTTTTAAGAAATTTTATGAATAAAGATAGATAGAAAAAAATGTATGAAAAAAATGTATGAAAACCCATGGTTGCAATTATTCTCAAATCTTGCCAAATGTAACTGACCTCAGGACATATCAAAGGCCAAGGAGATTATTAATAAATTAATCAGCAGAAAAAAGTAAGATTTTTGTCTCATTTTCTAAATTAATCTCCTCATAAATATGTTTCACTACAAAGTATTGATTATTTTCAAATGTTATATCCTTAAGAATTCTAGAAAAACACAGTAATTTTACTTTCATTTAGGACACTGCTTATGTTGTGAGTCCTATTTTAATAAACTCTTTTACACTTGGGCCACTTAATGAAGTTATAATTCTTACTTTTGGTTTTAGTATTTTGTATTCTCCTAGGTCCTTAGCATATCATAAATATAATAAAACTTAATACTTTAATTTGGTACATTTAAGTTCTTAAGTTTCTTCATTTCTTAAATCATATAAAATGGTTATATATAATAATAAAATCTAGAATGAAAATAACTATGTAACTTTAAGCAATGTACATAAAAGACAGCTCAGTTATAAAGGAAATTATTACACTAGTGAATTCCACAACAGATTTCATTAATCAAATGTTCCTGGGTAAATTAGGAAATACATGCATAAGTAAGTGAAGTGATTTGCTTCACTTACTAAGTAAGTGAAGTAAACTTAGATAAAAAGAAAAGATTAGGAGAATATTAATGACAGCAAAACTATAAATTGTAAAGTTAAATTCTTATTTGGCTACATACTATGACTAGGAAATGACAAACAGTGACTTAAAATATTTTGTTTAGCTTTCACTAAGTTTCTAATGTGAAATATATATATATATTTATGAGAGACCAAGCAAGAGCAGAGGGGAGAGGCAGAGCGAGAAGGAGAGAGCATCTTAAGCAGTCTCCATGCTTAGCGTGGAGCCCGAACAGGGGCTCGATCTCATGACCTGAGATCATAACCTGAGCTGGAATCAAGAGTCAAGAGTTGCACACTCAACCAACTGAGCCACCGAGGCATCCCTGAAATATAATTTAACAGAGTAGATAGCTGATGAGTAAATGCATCCTGAATCTCAGATCCTGTAATCCTATGACATACTGTTGAACAGTTTTTCTCAACTATAACTTTGTATGGTTATACTAATCAAACCATGAAGCTGAAAAAAATTCTTGCTTACTTAACTTCCTCATGATCTTTTAAATAAAAAACTGACATTTTTTCTTTGTTCTTTTTTAAAAGAATCACATACATTTTCAAGTGCATGAGTACAGGTGAAGAAAATAGATGAACTTACAGCAGACTAAGAAATGAAACCTAAATAGAATTCTTTTGCACGTAAGAAGTTTACTCTATACGGTAAACTAAATTCCAAATACACACTTTTTAAGTTTTAGGAAACGTAATGCTGGAATGTCTTTAGATAAGTATAAAAGCTTTTTATGAAGTGTATGTTGGGAAATTGTTAATTAGATGTGTTTTAGACAGAAAGAAAACAAACAAACTGAAATGGAAAAATTCCTCCTTTCTAGTCAACTAGTCAAATAAAATATAAAAATTAACTATAAAGTCAGGATATAAGGATATATGTCATTTAACTGAGACAGAATAACAGACTTGGTGATATAAAGAGTAAGGCTAATTGTATTTCAAACAGGTGATATAAAAGTTGAAATAATAAAACTTTTCCTAGTAAATAACAAATGTAATATGTGATAAAAACTATTTTAACATGGTAGGTATGGCGGTGTACCGAGATCCCCCTTTAGGATAGAGACCCTTGGTTCTCACGAGATCTTAGGAGGACTGCTGGGTAGTGGTTCACAGTTAAATCCCTCCCCAGGAAGGGACCTGTCTTGCCAGAAGTTAAGTCACCTTACCAGGAACACTCTGCATTCAAACACCAGTGAAGGAAGAGATAGAAAGGCCCAGCTCCCTTGATTCAGTTGAGGATATGTCAGGGCCTTTCCAGTTTTAGAGCTTTCCCACAGAATGGCCTACGGCTTCCCTTACAATTGCATCACTTTTCCTTGGACCAGTCTTTCTATCTCACTTCCTTATAGGTGATGTGATTGAGAACATTCTCCAAAAAACTGCCTGTATACAGTGTTCTGAGAATATATTTCCTGGGGTTGTAGTCTGTTGATGAGTGTTTTTAGTATAGTACTTGGTTCACATGGTATTTTTTGAAAATACAAATGGAAAAATCATGAGTTAGGAATTCAGACTTCAAAAAAAAAAAAACAGAGAACTTCCATTTAAGATGCAGAAAGCTGGAAATGGTCACCCCTACACTAATCACAAGAAGAAGACAGATAATCTATAGAATTATAACGCTGCTAGGACCCATCAGAGAGCTGAGGTTACAGGGCAACCAACTAGCCTTGAAATCTGAAGAAAGACAGACAAGAAGGAATGAAGAGACAAGGAGACAAGATAGGAATGAAGAACTTGCTTCACTGGGGCAGAACGGAGGAGGAAGAAACAATGGGTACCACATAAACTGGTAAGAAGAAATCAGCTAATACTTTTAATAAATTGCTCAAGTCCAAGTGTAAGCTAATGTGAGAGAATAAAATCTTCAGAGCTGCAAGCACAAGGGGAGTTTGCAGTAATTTGCAGGCTCTTCTCCACACACCTCACCATTACTCATGAGAGAGACTGGGGGCAGCATGGAGAACTGAGAAACTTCCTTCACTGCTGCAGGTAAGGGAGGGGAACAGTGACTATTGCAGAAAAGACACAAAGCCCTGCCTGCTCCTTCTTCCCCATAACCTCTATGGAACAAAGGCCTTCTACATCTTAGAAAAGGACAGCAAACCCTGTCACTTCCAGGGTACCAGAGAGAGTCTTTTGCAGCTGGAGAAAGGGAACAGAAAAATCTCTATTCTGAGGGAGGGCAGAAAACATCCTGAGTCCTAATAATCAGAGATTCTCCAACCACTTGGAAATGGGCAAGATCAGTGGAAAATATGACTTCCAAGACTGAGGGCAATACCTGCCTAAAACCAAGTTTGAATCAAAACAATAGGAAACAACTCCATGTCCACCGAACACTGGGCTTGCAAGTACCCAATAGCAAATAACAGCAGACTACTATTGTAAAAGGCGCCACAGTGCAGAGAACCTCATTAAAATGTTGGATTAAAGGAAAGCCTAAAAATCAGGGTAGAATAGGGAACACTGAGTTAAACATCTGACAAGCCAACCCCTAGATAAAGACAAGGTACAAGTAGAATTTAAGGCATGTGGCGCACTGAGAGTAACTAAAACAAGAAAACACAAACCTAGCTCAACTCCTGGGTAGAATGACTTAACCTACAACATTAAAGGCCCAGCATAACAGGCAAGCCCATTTCCAGAATAAATACCATGAATTTCAGTTATTACTATCCTCTATATAATGACCAGCTTTCAACCAAAACGTGTAAGACATACAAAGAAGATAAACTGACAAAGTCAGAATCACAAACTGATAGAATGAGAATCACAGATAAACCATGTTTTAGAACTATCAAAGAATTTAAAATAACTATGATTAACATATTAAGAGTTAATTAATAGTTAAAAAGATAAGTCCACATGCATAAACAGATGGGGAATTTTAGCACAAAGTAAAAAACTGTAAAAAAGAAACAATGTTAGATATAAAAAATATAGTAAAAGAGATAATAATGCCTTCAATAGGCTTATCAATAGACTCAATAAAGTTAAGGCAGAATAAATGAATTTGAAGTTAGGTCAATAAAAACAGGCATGTTGAAACAAAAAAGAATAAAAGAATATGTATATAATGACAGAGAGGGAGAGAGAGAAAAGAGTGTGTTTGCAAGTGCACTTAAGAACTATGGAAGAGTATCAAATAGTCTTACATAAATGTCATTAAAATCCCAGAAGTAGAAATGTGGTATGTCAAATAATGGTTGCCCAAAGGTCCCTAAAGCATAATCCCTGGAATTTGTGAGTAGGCTATGTCATATGGCAAAAGGGACCCTAAAAGTGAAATTCACATTTTGAACACTAACATAGGGAGATTATCCTGGATTATGTAGGTGGGCCCGGTGTAATCACATGAGCCCTAAAAAGCAGAAAACTCTCACAGTGGAGTCAGAGAGATACAGCAGAAGAGAAAGGCATAAAAGCTATTATCACAGAAGGGGAAGCCAGAGAAGTCCCAAGTGTGAGGTTCATGATACATTGGCACTGGTCCTGAATGTAGGGGTCATATGCAAGGACTAGAAAAAGGCCTCTAGGAGCTGAGGGCAGTCCCGGAATGACAACCAGCAAATAAACAGAACCATCATTCTATAGCTGCCTGGCACTGAATTCTGCCAACAATCTGAATGAACCTGGCTTACTTCCAAACCCCCAATAAGGAATGCAGCCCTGCAAACACTGGGATTTTAGCCCGATGTGACCTGTTGGGACTTTTAACCTATAGAACTATGACATAATAAATTAGTATTGTTTTAAGCTGCTAAATTTGTGGCAATTTATTATGGTAGCAGTAAAAAACTAACAGAAGGACAGAGAGAAAATGGGGAAGAAGTATGTTAAGAGATAATGAGTAAGAATTTTCCAAAAATGATAAAGTTCCTCAAACCATGGTTGTAAGAAGCTCAGAAAACAAGTAGAACAAAAATTAATAACCAATATTTGACATAATAAACTACTGAAACCTAAATATAAAGAGAAAATTTGAAGAAGGCTATTGGAGAATAAAGATTAATTACACAAAGAGGAACAAGGTAAGAATGACATTCTCACTAGAAAGTAGGCAGGCCAGAAGACAGTGGCTATTTCAAATCCATTTCAAAAAATATCAGCCCACAATGCTATACTTCGCCAAAAAAAAAAAAAAAAACCACCAAAATCTTTCAAAAATGAAGGTAAGTAACTTTTCCAAAGAAACAAAAACTAAGAGAATTCATATATTTGACTTGCACTACATGAACTTTTAAAAGACGCTCTTCAAGTATAAGGAAAGTAATATCTGACATAAACTTATATCTATACAGACAAATTAAGAGTGCTGGAAATGACAATTGAGAGTAAATATAATATTCATTTAGTTTTAATTGCTCTAAAGATACTGGACATTACAGAGCAAAAAATAGTGATGTGCTGTTTCTTAAAAAGACACATGGAAGTAAAACATGACAACATTAATACAAAGGATGAGAAAGAGTAATTAAGAGTAAACCATTATAAGAATCTTATACTACACATGAAAAACTAAAACAATCAAATGGAAATTCTAGTACTTACCAAAAAATTGAAATTAAGAATATAGAAGATTGGAAACAACTGAAGAGAGAATCAGTAAAGTGGACTAAGATTTAAAAAATACTCAGAATTAGAGAGTGAGACAGAGACAGAGAGAGAGACACACACAGAGAGAATATGCATAAAGAGATAATAAAGAAATATATATGGTATGCATATGATATATGTATAATTCAAGTCCTAAGAAAAGAATAGAATGAGTCAGAAGGAACATTTGAAGAAGTAATGGCTAAGAATTTTCTAGCCACTAATAAAAGTCATTGAATTTCATATTTGAGAAGCTCTACAAAGCCCACACTACATAAATACAAAGAAAAACCACAGAGCCTGAGTACATCATAGTACAACTGTTAAACACCAAAGATACAGACAATCTTAAAAGCAGATAGCAATGGTAGGGAAGACAGGGGAGGAACATAGAAATAGCAATAAGACTGGAAGTTATTTTTTTTAAAGGCAAAAAAAAAGTAAAGAAAGCATAGAAAGAAGCAAAAGCCAAAAACAGTTGAATATCTTCAAAGCACTGAAAGAAAACAAATGCCAACCTAAAATTTATACTGGCTAAAAATACTCTTAAAAAAAAATGAAGGTGAATTTCAAAGAGTTTTAGTCAAATAAGAACTAAGAGAATTCATAAGTGGGAGGCCTACACTAAATGAAATACTAAAAGGTGTTCTTCAAGATGAAGAAAATGGGGATGCCTGGGTGGTTCGGTTGGTTAAGCGTCTGCCTTCAGCTCAGTTCATGATCCCAAGGTCCTGGGATCGAGTCCTGCATTGGGCTCCTTGCTCAGCAGGGAGCCTGCTTCTCCGTCTGCCTGCCACTCCCCCTGCTTGTTTTCTCTCTCTCACACACACAATAAATAAATAAAATCTTAAAAAAAAAAAAAAGAAGGAAAACAATACCAGATGGAAATCAGACTTTCAAAAAGAAATGATGAGCAACAAAAAATAAACATTTGGGTAAATCTAAATAGACGTTGACGAACAAAATGGTAATTATATTCTGTGTGGGGTTTAAAATTTACATGCACACAAACATGTGTACATGTGTTCAAGTATGTTTGCAAAATTGGGGGTAAATGAAGTTAAACTATACTAACTTCCATGCATTGTCCAGGAAGAGGACTTACATAAACTAAGAATTAATGTTGCAATCTGAAGGATGATTATTTAAAACACTGTTTCTCAGAGTGTTTTCTTAGGACCAGCAGCATCAAGACCATTTAGTGTAATGGTTAATTTTACGCATCAACTTAACTGGACCACAGAGTCCACAGATATTTGGTCAAATACTTCTCTGGGTGTGTCTGTTAGGGTGTTTCTGGTTGAGATTCACATTTTGAATGGGAAGACTAAAGCAGCTAGACCTCCCTAATATGGATAAGCCTCATCCATTCAGAAGACATGAGTAGAACAAAAGGCTGAGTAAGAGGAAGCTCCTCCTGCCTGACAGTTGGGAGCAGGAACACTGATCTTTTCTAGCCTTCGGACTCAGACAAAAACATTGGTTCTTCTTGGGTCTTGAGCATGCCAGCTTTCAGACTGGAACTTACACCATCAGCTTTTCTGGTTCTCAGGCCTTCAGATTTGGACTGGAAATATACAGTGGCTTTCCCGAATTTCCAGCTTGCTGACCACAAATCTTGGGACTTCTCACAGTCCAGAGATACACTGAATCAAAACTCTGGGGGTGGGACCCAGGAATCTATGCTTTAACAAGCCTTCCATGTGACTCTCTTGCAGGTGGGTGTTTCAGAACCACTGCATTAAGGATAAAATAGTAATAATAATGTCTAACCCTCAACCTCACAGTTTCTTGTTACTTCTCTCTAGTGAATGTTTTGTTAGGAATATGAATAAAATTGATTAATCACTGCCAAGACTAGGAAGGAAGGAAGGAAAACAGCCAAAAAGAAAGCAGATGCAAATAATGAATATTAAGGAACAAAAAGGAGGGAATTTCTTACAGATTATAGGAATGTTAAAAGAATAAGAGAATAGTATGAACTACTTTATGCCAACAGAACCTTCCAAAATTGACACAAGACAAAATAGAAAATCTGGGGAGACCTGCACCTATTAAATTGAAATTTTAATTTAAAAACTTTCCCAAAAGAGGAGATCCAGGATCAGATGTCTTTGCTTGTGAAATATTTTAGAAAAAAAAAAAACAAACAAAAAAACAATAATCTTACATAAACTTTCCAGAGAAAAAACTGCTTTTACAATTAAAAACCAAGTTGATTTCTTCCAGGAATTCAAGATTTGTTTAGCATTTAAAAAACAAATCAATGTCATAGACCACATTTAGCAGAAAAAGGAGTATGCAAAAAATTAAATAAAAAAATACAATAAAATTCAAGACACATAATCACAGCAACTCTTGGTTAATTATGAACACAAGAGATGTCTTATATTTGATAAAAGTATCTATGGTAAGATCGGAGGCATCATAATTAATGATGTTCAAAGCTTTCCATCTGAGATGAAGAAAAGAACGCTTTTTCTAACCACTGTTACAGAAAATTACATTGGAGGTACTAGGTGGTATTGTAAGACAAGAAATAAGAAGGTGTAAAGATTACAACAGGGGATAAAACTGTCAATATTCTCAGATGAAATGACTGTGTATATACATATTTATTTAGAAAGAATCATAGATAAATAATGAGGAATAATAAGTAGTTAAAAGTTTTAAGATATTAGTTCAATATACCAAAATGGATTATATATACCTTCAAACAATTAAAAAATGAAATTTATAAAAGAAATAATTTACAGCATAAAAATATCAAATTCAATTTTTCACCTTGAAGGAATAAGATGATTTAGAATTACCTCCCACATTATTAACTAGAAAATTATACAAAATACAGAGAACATCTATTTTCAGACAACACAAGTAGCACAAGACCATAAACCCCAAGGAAAGAAAAAAAAAATGAAATGATTTCCACCATCGTTCAGGTTTCTTGCATATTTTCCTTATTAGGGCAAAGACAGAATCCAGCAACCGTTCTGAGTTGACAAGACTAAAACCGTAGTTCAGGCAGGCCAAGGTGAATAGAATTTGGAGGACAGAATCCCCAAGAGGAAAGAGTTATAAAGAGAAATAATTCCAATAATCAGAGTCTTCCTGAATAACAATCTATGTATGTGACACCTGAAAGCTCCCAAGGTTAGAATTAGAACAAATTCTGAGGAAAGAGCAATTATGAAGGAGCTATAACACAAACATTTCCTATAGTTCACAAAGGACTGAGAAGTGTGTGTTTCTTCCAGCCAGAATGGAAAGACCTCACTAAATACACTGAGCATTCAGGAGAAATCCCAGCACACTTTCTTGGTGTGACAAAATTAGCCCAGGAATAAAGGCCACTCTAGACTTGCTTTAAAATACCTTAAAACCATGCCTCATAAGGAGGAATAGCTTTTTGAATAAATAGTGCTTGAGCAACTGAACAATCATACTCAAAAATATAAACCTCAATATATATCTCACTCACACCTTATACAAAAATTAGTTCAATATGGGTCACAGGCTTAAAAGTGAAACTGTTTATGAAGCCACGGAACTTTATGGAAAACATATGAGAAAATATTTAGGACGTAGAGGGGGTAAGAATTCTTAGACATGACAGCATGGTAAGGTAGACTACAACAAAAATGCAGTTTTCCTCTGCCAAAGACCCTATTAAAAGGATGAAACAAGAAGCCACAGTCTGCAAGAAAACCACTGCAAACTATATTTCTGAAAAAGGACTAGTATTTAGAAAATATGATGAACTCTCAAGGCTTAAAATTAAGAAAGCAATCCAATTATGAAATGGGCAAAAAACATGAACAGATATTTCAATGAAAAAGCCTTTCAATACCGATACAAAAAGCACAGAAAAAGATGTTCAGAATCATCCATTAGAACATCACAAATTAGGACCACAATGAAATATCAGTACCTACCTACCAGAATGATTAAAAAAAAAAAAAAAGACAATACCAAATGTTGGTAAAAATGAAGAGAAACTGGACTATGTATACATTGCTGGTAGAAGTTTTTTTTTTTTTTAATAAAACTAATGAGGTACTTACCATAAAGCTCAGTAATCTCACTCTTGAGCACTTATTCCAGAGAAATGAAAACTTATGATTACAAAAAAAATGTTCACTGCAGCTCTTTTTCATAAAAGCCAAAAACTGGGAAAAAAAACTAAATGTCCTTTAATGGGTGAATAGTTGAATGAACTGTCATATATTCATACCATGGAACACTACTAAGAAATACAAATGGAAGAACCTATTGAACAAGTTGGACGGATCTCACAGCATTATGTTTAACTGAGAAAAGGTCAATTTCAAAATGTACCTCTGAAAGACCTATGAGTCAAAAAAGAAATTATAGGGAAATGTAGAAAAAATACTGAATGAAAATTAAAACATTATAATGAAATTTGTTAAATACAGGTAAAACACTGCTTTAAGGACAAGTTGTGGCTTTAAAAGCTCATATTAGAAAAGAAGATCTAAAATCAATGATCTAAGCAAGGGTTCAGCAAATGTTTTCTCTAAAGGGTAAGATAGTAAATATTTTAAGTTTTTAGGCAATACTATACAGAGGTTACAACAACTTAACTCTGCCACTGTAACGTGAAAGCAATCATAAGCGAATTATAAACAAATGATGCAACTATATACCAACAAAAGTTTATTTTTTAATATAAACTGGTGGCAAGCAATTTAGCCCATGGACCATACCTTATACACTCCTAATCTAAGTTTCCATCCTAAGAATCTAGAAAGAGAAAAGCAAGTAAGCCTCAGATAATGAAAAGGAGTTAATAAAAGAATTCAGTGTAATCGAAAACAGAAAAAAAATAAAGGAAGCTAATAGCTAAGTTCTGGAAAAAAATCTAATATCGAAAAATCAGTAGCTATTTTAATAATGATAAAATGAGAAAAAGACATAAATTAACAAAATCTTGAATGAAAGACAGAACATCATTAGCGATCCTAAAAATATTTTATTTTAAAAAATACTTGTTTGAGAGAGAGTGAGCAAGAGAAAGAGAACATGAGCTGAGGGAGAGACAGAAGGAGAGAGAGAAGCAGACTTCCCACTGAGCAGGAAGTCCATTGTGGGGCTCCATCCCAGGAGCCCAGGATCAAAACCTGAGCTGAAGGTAGATGCTTAATCAACTGAGCCACTCAGGCACCCTACAAATATTTTAAAATAATAAAATATAAAAACCTTATGGAAATTAATCCAACCATTTAGATAAGATGGCTAAATTCCTAGAAGTCACAAATGACCAAAACTGATGCAAAAAAACCCCCCAAACCTCCCCAAAATGAAAATCTGAATAGTCATTTATCCATTAAAGAACCTTAATTCATAATTTAAAACCCTCCCATAAAGAAAATTCCATTTAGATGTGGCTCCATTGGTGAATTCTCAAACACTTAAGGATAAATATCACTAAAACTACAAATGACACTATCTTACACATTGAAAATAATAAGGAATCTACAAATAGTACTATAATTATTGAGTTGAGAAAAGTTCTAAACCACCACGGTCTACTAAAATTAAGTGGATTAAACAAAGCTGCAGGACATAAAGTCAAAAATACAAAAATAAATTCTCTTTCTATACACAATAAACACCCATTTGACATCTTTCATTTCTTTAACACTACTGAGGTATAACTGACACAGGCAATCATCAATTTACTCTGTTAAGATAAATTTATTTGCATTTGTATAAATGGAGACATACATTATTGACTCCTTTTTGTTTGGCTTCTAATTCAAAATTGGAAATTTAAAGTAAAAAATCTAATTAGAATATCATCAAAGACATGAAAAAAATACTAAAAATGACAAAAGTAAGCATAAGACCTTTACAATGAAAACTATAGTAAGTTGTTGAGAGAAATTAAAGATCTCAATGAATGGATATAGACAATGTACATAGATTGGAAGACTCAATATTATTAAGACATCAATTCTCCTTAATTTAATTAAAGATTCAACACGATCCTAATTAAAATTGCAGCATCTTTTTTTTTTAGAAACTGTCAAGTGCAAGCAAATTCTAAAATAATATATGAAAATGCAAATAACCTAGGACAATCAAAGCAACTGTAGAAAGGTACAGAGTTAGAAAACCTGTACCACCTGCTTTGAAGATTTACTATAAAGCTCCAGTAATGGGGCACCTGGGTGGCTCAGTCATTGGGCATCTGCCTTCGGCTCGGGTCATGATCTCGGAGTCCCGGGATCGAGCCCCGCATGGGGCTCCCTGCTCCATGGGAGGTCTGCTTCTCCCTCTCCCACTCCCCCTACTTGTGTTCCCTCTCTCACTGTGTCTCTCTCTGTCAAATAAATAAATAAAATCTTTAAAAAAAAAAAAAGAAAGAAAATAAGGCAGGGTGACAGGCACCCACAGCAGGTTAGGAATCTGTTTAAAAAAAAAGCTCCAGTAATGAAAACAGTAGGGTATTGGCATAAGAATAGCCATATAGATCATGGAACAGTATGGAGTCCAGAAATAGATCCACACATAGGTGGTCAACTGATTTTAAACCAATGTGCTAAGGTAATTCAATTATGCTGAAAAACTGATATAAAAATGAATAAAAACAAACCCCAACTTTTTCCAACCATATGCGTAAAAATTAAGTGAAAATGGATCACAGGCCTAATCATAAAAGCTAAAAACTAAAATCTTAGAAGAAAATGTAAGAATATCTTCATGACTTTGGGGTAGGTAAAGATTTCTTAGGATACAAAGGCACAAACCATAACAGAAAAGACTTTTTGAAACAATGGACTTTATCAAAATCAGAAAGTTGCTGTTCTTAATACTTTCAACAAAATAAAAATATAAAAGGGAACAGAAAAATTATGCAGTCTGACAGGATATATATTCAGAATATATAAAGAACTCTTACAACTCAATAAGAAAAACAAGCCAAATTTTTTTAAAGAGCAAAGTGGCGGGGGGTGGGAGGGATGGAGTGGCTGGGTGATAAGACACTGGGGAGGGTATGTGCTATGTTGAGTGCTGTGAATTGTGTAAGACTGTTGAATTACAGACCTGTACCTCTGAAACAAATAATGCATTATATGTTAAAAAAAAAAAAAGAAGAGAAGATAGCAGGAAGGGAAGAACGAAGGGGGGGAATTCAGAGGGGGAGACAAACCATGAGAGACTATGGACTCTGAGAAACAAACTGAGGGTTCCAGGGGGATGGGTTAGCCTGGTGATGGGTATTAAAGAGGGCACGTACTGCATGGAGCACTGGGTGTTATACGCAAACAATGAATCATGGAACACTACATCAAAAACTAATGATGTAATGTATGTTGATTAACATAACATAATAATAAAAAAAAGGAATATTGGAAGACAGAGAAAATAAAAGAAAAAATTAAAAAATGAAAGAAAGGGAGAGAGAGGAAGGAAAAAAGGGAAGAGATGGAAGGAAGGAGGACAGACAGTGGTATGTAGGTAAATGATTAACAATTTAAAAACTGGTTCTGTAGTAAATACATAAATAAATAAAGATCAATCAATCAAAAAAAAAGATTTCAATAACCCATAAGCACATAAAAAAAAAACCTTATCACCATTAATCATCAGGAAAATGGAAAATAAAACCAAATGAGATATGCTTATCCAGCCATTATACAGTCTTAAACTAAAAAGATTAACAATACCAGTGTTGACAAGAATGGAGAACAAAATAGTACTTTTACACATTGTTGACAAGAATATAATATAATACAACCACTGTGCAAAATAGCAGTTTCTTACTAGGATAAGCATATACTTACTATACAACCAGGAATTTTACTCTAAGTTATGTCCATGGAATATTAAATGTCCACAGAAAACAAAAAGATATGGATGAATCTCAGAAACTCAGAAACTGAGTGAAAGAAGATAGAAACAAAAAAAAGTATATTCTGTATGACTCCATCTATATGAAACCCTAGAAAAGTCAAATTTAAGATATAGTATTAAAGAGTACATAAGTGTTTGCCTGAGGTAAAGATAATGAATTACATAGGGAGCAAAAGCGAACTTTCTGGGGTTATGGGTGGTTATATAGGTATATAAATGGAACAAAACACATCAAAATGTACACTCAAAATGAGTATTTTTATTGAGTTGAAACAATATAAATAAATGGTCTCAATAATACTGATTTGAAAACTAACTAGAAAAAAAGGATACAAATACAAAATATTAAAACAATCCTAAGAATAAATGAAATAGGAACATGTAAATTTCTACCTAGAAAACTAAATATTGTTACTAGGAACAATTTTAAAAAAAAAACAAAGAAATGGAAGGAATATATGATGCTCATAGCTTGAAAATTTCAATATTGAAGGAGATCGATAGATGTAATATAGATCTTTAGTTGCAACAGATGTATGAATTCCATTCATAGTCCAAACTCCATCAAGATTTTTTTAATATGGATACTGACAAACTGATTCTAAATTTTAAATAGAAATGCTAAGTACCAAGAATACCTCAGACTTATTTGAAAAAGAAAAGGACAAGGTAGAAAGATCTTATTCAACCAGATACTGATCTTTATTAAACCTAAAGCTAATTATGACAGTATGGCACAAGGAAACACAGACAGGCAAATGAGGCAGAACTGAGTGGCAAATCAGAATCCAGCATTTGGGGGCACTTGATTTGTGACAAAGTGGCAGAGATGGAAGGAAGGAAGAGTTTTTCAAATAAATGATGCTGGGTCATCCTGACATTCATATTACTCCTACCTCATTAAATTCACAGAACTCAATTCTGATGGACTGTACATAAGGTGGGGAAAATGTAGGCAAAATTTTCATCTACAATCAAAAAAGCACTAAAAAAGACTTGACAAATTGAGTTTCAGTAAAATTACAACTTCTGTGGACCCAAACAGATTCATATAAATGAATAGAAAAGTCACAGGATAGGACAAGATATATATAAAACATAAAATCTTCAAAAGAACCATTTTCAAATGCATAAAGAACCTTAAAAATTACTAATAAGAAGAAAAACAACTCAATTTTTAAAAATGGGAAAGAGATTTCAACAGGCAAATACAAAAAAATAAAACCAAAAGACTAATAAATATGTAAGAAGTTGCTCAACCCCATTAATCACAAGGAAAATGCAAACTATAAATACAGTGAAATACTTTCACCAAAAGGGCTAAAATATGAGTGGCAGTACTAAGTACCATTAAAGATATGAAGAAACAGGAACTCTCATATGTTGCTGCTGAGTTACTAAACTTTCATAACCACTTTGGAAAACTATTTGGCATTATCTAATAAAACTGAACATGCACAATCAAATGAATCAGCAATTCTACTCCATGTTATTTACCCATCAGATATGCATGCAAATAAATGTGTGGTACACCCAAGACTAATGTACAAGCAGCATCACTGTGTAAAAAGCAGCATTATCTGTAATAGTCTAAACCTAGAAAATTTCAAATGCCCATCATCAGTAAAATAGTTTAATAAATTCTAGTATCCACCTACAAAGGAATAAAAATGGAATAAAAATAAACTATTACTACATGCAACATGGATGAATCTCATAAACAAGGCCAGACAAAAGACGCTACAGACAAAAAAACACATACTGTGCAATTTCATTTACATAAAATTCAAAAAAGACAAAGCTACCCTTGTATTAAAAGTCAGGGTTATGAATCTGAAGAGGAGCAAGATTACTGACAGGAAAAGGAACACAAGGTGGGGGCTTCTGGGGTACTTAGAACATTATTTCTTGACTTGGGTGATGGTAACATGAGTGTTTTCACTGTTTCACTGAGCTTTTATACTCTGTATTTGTGTAATTCTTGAATTTAAAATGTGAATACACACACACACACCTGTGTGTGTAATTTAAGACTGTGGACTAGTCTGTTCTAGGAATGCTCTGTGATGTGCTACCATAACTTTTTATCTATTCAGCACAATAAAAAAGATGTTTGTTTATTCAATTACATATATATTATATATAACTTTGCAGATTTATTTTGAAAGTCTATATTTTAAACTTTTCATCACCACTGCAAAGATGCACAATGTTATCATGTTACCATTTGTGCACGTTTTTTACTTTATTGGAAACAGTAACATGCTATATAGGACAATGGATGACAAATTCAGCAGAGTCATGTCTGAACATCATTCAAAATCTCTGTTTCGGCTCTGAAATATAGTGAGTGACTTTTAAAAATACCAGAACAATACAATTATGAAATGCAGTCACAAAATGCATAATTAGCCCTTCTCAAGAATTCATAACTATACCTTTGCATTTACTGTGTACTGTTTCACTATGTTTGAGGATGGAGTTGTAAAATGAGTATAAACAGGTAGTAATGTATACCTCATGTTTTCAGCCGAGTCCTCTGGCATTGGAGCAACAGTTTGTACAGCTGGAAGGTTTTTGCTGGTAGCACCATTCACAAAACTAGAAGAGGAGGAAGAGGAGGAGGACCCTGAATCCACGGCACCTGTTCCCAAAATAATAATTTTTAGCCTTAAAAATAAATTTATTTAACAAAATAATTCACTATATCATTACTATCTGATTTTGAAGATTTACTCATCTGAATTTCAAAACAGAATTCAACAATTAAAAAATCATTTTGCCATTAGTATACTAATAACTCTTTATAATTATAAATAATAGCTGTTATATTAAAATCCAGTTGATTTACTTATATTAATCTAACAGAATTACATATTACAAATGGGTTATAAATAAAAGACATTAACAAATGAAAATAATTTTAGATAAAATGAGGCTGATAAAACAATTCCAATTTAGATGTGAAAAATTTATGTTTTTATTGCTATATTGTAATATTTTTAGTTTTCACCATCTAAGATACAATTTACAACAAACTGAGCAAAAATTGGTGGCACTGGAGCATCAAATACTTATTTTGATAAAATGAATGCTTTAAGAAGGGCTATAATGAATATAATTGTACCTGATTTTAAAATAATGAGTTCTCCTCAACGATATGAAGATGCCACTTTGGAACAGACTTTTTCTATAATACACCATGTAAGTATTTTAAAGAGCTGTGGAGTTGAGGGACATCTAGTGTTCCTGAATATTATCTTATCTCACACTAATTCCTACAAAACTGAATTGGTTACTGAGATTTCTTCTGCAACACTTACATAGCATCTACTTGCCAAAATCTAAACTGGACAATGTGTCCAGTTTAGGTGTTGGCACACAAAATGTGTGTGTGTGTGTGTGTGTGTGTAGGTGTGTCTGTACATATTTCTGAGGAGGATGTTTAATTACTTACATTTTATTTTCCACTGTAATATTATGTACTTTATACTATCACTAGACTTCTTGCTACATCACTTCTTATATCTATTAATTCATAAAATAGAAATTATAAGAAAATATTATAACTTGTTTCACATAAAGATAAAAAAGGGGTAATTTAATTTTCCTTTAACCTATCTCTTAAAAATAAGGAATTATTCAGTAGACACTAAATGGAGATTTCTTTCTACTACACTTGCATATTTAAAAATTTTAACATGTTTTTTGATAGATGTTTTGGTAAAAGAAAAATATTTTCTTTCTATTTCTAGAAAGCAGAATGAATATAAAGAATAAGATTATAAACTGTATAGAAAAATTTTAAAGTCTTCAGACAAGCCAGATATATTTATTTATAATATATATAAACCAAGGATGTTATGTTCTTTAACACAATGCCATCAATAATGTTTATTTGCTACTATAAATATGCGTGATAGAGTATATTCTACTTACTACAACCCCATAAATGTGTTGTTCATGATATGTCAGACTCGGGTGGTTATGATAAACAAGATAGATACAGAAAGCACATAGAAGAGCTATGAAATTAATAAAAATGGGAAGAATCTAAGTAATGATAATAGATGGAAAAGTTCAAGGCTATACAGTTTGGAGAAGAGAAGGCTACTATAGTCAGGGAAGAAAAGTCAGGGATCATCTTGCGTTGTATAAATACCTAAAATGGAATCACAAAGATTTGGGTAAGGATTTATTTAGCTAATAATCAACAGGAACATTTCTGGAAATTTACATAAATAAAGGTTATTTTAGGCAGGCTTTTAAAATTTGTAGTGATTTGGTATTTTCTGTTCCTAGCATCATTAGGAAAATGTTGGACAATGAACTGGATACAACTGTAATCTAAGTAAGTACATAAATTAATTCAATGTCAAATAATGGTTCTTATTACATGCATTTTTTTCCCATCAAGTTGAGGCTCTTGCATATCGTCAAGGTTCTTAGGGGAGCTCTGCCTTTCCTTAAGAGGATTTTGCAAAAAATATACATTAAGATTTAACCAGTAAACGTCACTAAATCTATTTTCTATCACTAACATATTTAGTGATATTCTTGATACGATTTACTAATTTTTTACATATCAAACTTCAGTGTTTACATTATCTTTTGGTTTTGCTCCCCAAACACCTTTCAGCAATCTGATTTAACTCTGAAAGTAAATAGCACTGTGTTTTGAGAAGCCTCAAAACAAAAACCAATAGTGTCCTCTAAAATGACCACTAAAAAATGTCTTAGAAGTACAGACAAATTCTGAAAGGTAGTATCATAAAGTAGAACCTTCTTAAAGATTATGATAATCCTAAATGATCAGGGCATTTTAATTTTTAAGATCAAATAAGCAGAAAAATGAAGATATAGAAAACAGAAAGAAAAAGATGAGGTATCACAAAAATATATAAGGACAATACCTGTTGTATTAATCATACTTTTTGGTGTAGCTCCAGTAGCAGCAAATATATTAGAGGTACTGCCTGTTGGCAGCCCACTTCCAGCAGCAGTGGCTCCCACAGTGGTTACAGCCAAACTACCTGGAGGGGGCTTCTTAACAGGTACCACGACACTCCTACAAAGCAAGAAGTGATGGAAAAATAACAAACACAAGGTTTAAGATGAAATCCAACCCTGCCATGACATATACAGTCAACATTCAGTTGTCTTATCTTTTTCTTTTCATTTCTTTTTTTTTTAAAGATTTTATTTATTTATTTGAGAGAGAGAGAGAATGAGAGAGAGAGAACACCTGAGAGGGGATAGGGTCAGAGGACAAAGCAGACTCCCTGCCGAGCAGGAAGCCCGATGCGGGACTCGATCCAGGGACTCTAGGATCATGACCTGAGCCAAAGGCAGTCGCTTAACCAACTGAGCCACCCAGGCGCCCCATTTCTTTTCTTTTTTAACTTCTGAGGCCAATTTCATTGGTGAAAAGGATATGGACATTAGGATATATTGTGAAGTGTGTTGACTTTAATTCATTTGGCAAATGCTTATGTCGAATTTGGAGCATGCAGACCTTTCTTAAGATGGCTTGTAGGCTATAATCACGAATCTGGAAAAACTGGGAAAATGTGTGCTCAAGTTAGAATATTTTGCATCTGCAGTTTTTTTGGTAAAATATGCATAAAATGTCCTTCTTACCCATATTATATTCTCCATGTGTAAAACTGTCATAAAAACATAAAAACCACTCTGAAAGCCAGATTCTGAAGCTCCTTCATAGTAAAGCTAAAAATTAACCAAGGAATACTGAGTAACATCTAATGCTATAGTAAGGTTATACTTTATTTTTCTGAAAAAAATTTGTTTTTCATAGTTGTTATGATGAAAAAGAACTCGATGATACACTTGATACAGTTAAAGATCTATTTAGCTTTCAAGCCTTGACATTTTAAACACAGGGGTTTCCCATGTTACTTTAGCATATTTAGATGAATTACACACACACAAAATTCTGAATTTGACATTGTATTAACCTTAAATAATAAAGAAGTATCATTTTAAAAGATAAACTACCTAGAATCATTAATATCTTTATTTCCAAGTAGTGAAGCTTCATTCTTCTCAAAGAATCAGGGTTGAGAGAGGTGGGAAGCTGGATTTGACCGATTTCTCATATTCTTTCTCAGCCTACAACTTTACATGCTGCCTACTATTTCTCCTTTGATTATAATGGCCAACTGGTTTACTAGAATCAGAGTACTGTACATTCCTGTCCTTAATATCATTTCTTCAACACTGCCCATTCCCTAACACATCAAACTATTCTCTGTCCTAACAATCTATTTTACAAAACCGCAAGTTTACATTTATCAATATGTGCTAACACATTATATAAAAATTTAACTTTTCAGCTCTTATAAAATCTTCTATAAGCGACTCAACATGTTCCACTTGGTAACTTATTCCATCCATACCAAAAGGCTTACCTAGTAGTCTACATAACCGTTGTGGGTACCCATTTCGATTCCATAAATACCCTCAAGTATATGTAAAATTTTGAAGTGCATACAACTTTTTCTAGGATAAGCAAATAATTATCTGGATTTCAAAAATACATCCACAAAAAAGTTAACAGCCACCAATCTAAACTATTAACATATTCCACTCTCCTTCTAAATATGCTATTCATACAGATGCATACATAGAATCCTCTATACTACACACACTTTACCAACTGCATTTTTCTATCCTAAGAACATTCTTTCCATGTTTCCCACACAATTTCACAATTCTGTTCCATACCTTAAGACTGCAAACTATAAATACATAGATGATCCCTCTGTACTACATAAAACTCACAACGGTTATCATCAAAACAGCACAAGCCAAGAGATTATTCAATCTAACTCCAACAAAATGTTCGAGTGGTTAACTACGTTTTGTAATACACTGAGTGATATATAATACATACCAGTGTAAATTTTTCCATCACTGAATTTATGCTATCTTAAAACCAGAGATTTGGGGTGTGCTCTAAGATTCATTCGTTCATTCATTCAACAAATATTTATTGAGCACTATGATGTGTGAGGGGCAGTTCTAAATTCTGATATACAGAGATATATAGAACAGACACAATCCCTGCCTTCATGGAACTTATGTTCTAATATGGGGAGACAGAAGATACAATAACATGAATGAGTTAATACAGTTCTGTGAATCTTATAAAAAGGTTCCTACTTTATCTGTATACCTCAAGATTTGGCCTATGTATAAAGTAAAGTAATGAAGATAAGGGTTTTTCAATAGTGACTCATCAAGGCAAGCTGAGTTTTATAATTATTTGTGACACCCTATAAGGATCCCTTTCTTCTTTCTGCCCCCACTCTCTTTTCTGTAACACTTATTGAGCACTGACAGGTTAAAGGAATACAACTTCACTGACAAGTTTGAGGGATAAAAAGAAAGAAAGATATAACCCATGCCTTAGAGATACCTGAAGGAAATACAAGAAACCAACAAATCAACTGTGCAATATATTTTCATAATTGCTTTGATCAGAGTTATGCACAGGATCTTTCAGGAACACAAAGGATGTGCATTATATGGGAACAGTGAGCTGAATCTAAAAGTAGCACAAAGGGAATTGGCCAAGAAGAGAAAAGTTCAGTAGTAAAACCTTAGTGAGGCAAAGAGATATGAAAAAACATAGTAGACTGAAGGAACTATAAATACATCCTTATGACTGATAAAAGGTAAGGACATTTCAAACTAAGAAGTTCATCTTTTATTTTTTAATATATTTTATAATAAGTAAAAATTATTTCAGAATTTTTATCAGTTTTGCATTTAAGAAAAATGACTCTAGCATAAATGTGGAAGATACACTGGTGGGGTGGCAGGGCCTGGAAATAGTAAGGCTATTTAGGAGATAAGAGAAGGAATCCACTTAAGGGATACTGAGGGCCTAAAGTGAGGTGATAGCTTTGGGAATATACATGTCCTATCTTTTCTGGGATTCACGTCTTTTAACCAAGTTCAAAAATAGCTATCTGCTACTTTTTTGAGACTAATTACAAGATCATTTCACTTATGATAGGATTTTGGAAATTTTTGGGACTTTTAAGAAGTAATGCATTATTTTATATGCTGAGAAACGGGGTCCCAGAGAGCCAAAGAGAATAAAAGTCACATCACACAACTAATTACAAAGAGATCTATTATCAACGCCCAATTCTCCTAAATTTCCAGATTAACACTCTTCCCTAACAAGACTTATATAAATGCTAAACATTTATCTTGAAAGAAAAAACTGAAGCTTAGGAAAAAAACAATGTTACTGGTTTTAGGGTGATACTACAATTTATTACAGCTCATCAGAAATCACAAGGTTACTGCTGTGACATTTTCATGTTTTGTACTCTCTATTTTGTAAAATATTTAGAATATCAATGAAAAAATATGTATAAGAAATAACTGAGTATTTCATTAATCCACTCTTTAAAGAGAGATACTTTTTCGGCTCACTGACTCGTCTGTGTAAATGCCAGGAGAGACAAAGGCAACAACATTGGGGACATCAGACCACCATGCTCAGTCAAAACTGCATCGTCTGGCAACTGGCCTCAAAATACTATACCCAGGACACTTGGAGCATAATAAAGGCTGGAATTTCAGTGGCTAGACATCATAGAAACTTTGAAATGTAAAGGTTGGCAGACTTTTAATCAATTTGGCTTATAATTACTTGTTCATCCTTTAAGTGATAGAAGCAAAACACTTCACAAAAACTAGAAAAGTAAAGGAATAGAAATTGAAGTCCTCAGTAGTAATTATAATTTTTTATAATCTTAAATCAATGTAGGAAGATTCCATCAACTCTATCAAACATTTCTTTATTATTTTCCCTCAATTGTCATCCTTAGCACTAATGTTAAAAATGTTAATATTAAAAAGCTAGAGAAAAAATAGTTAGCCAAACCTTATATTTTAGGTTTAATAATATGAAGGCTATCTATATTGCCTTTTTAGTCCTATAATATTTATAATTTTTATTTTAGAGATTTTCTTATTCAAAGAATAAACCACTTGAAAGTGAAGAAATTAAAAGTTTGAGGGGAATAATATACAGACCAGTCTGCCTGAACTTATCAAACCCAGTAATTCAAACATAAGTGGATTGTAAAATCAAAAGGGATGAAATATAAATCATGTAAGATCAATGTTTGTTAGCCAGAGAAGCAACACAATTGTGAGCTTTTTGTGGTATCCCAGACATAAAATAATTCTCTAAAACATAATAACAGTTAAAACGAAGAAGCTGCTTTTTTTTTTTCCCCTGTCTTTTGTCCAAACTAAACAGGGGAGGGCTATCTTAGAAATCCCTGGGGAATTAAGACTGACCTAAATCACATATATATACACCAAATTCTCCAAAGATTAAAATCATGTGGATATACAACATTACAATATTTACATAAAAGATAGGATAAAACTTAATTGGTGGTTTTAGAGAAAAGCACTACCCCAATCTAAAAGTTACACAGGTACTAATGTATAAAAAATATAGCTCAGCTAGAATATTTTATAAATTATATATCTATATTTAAATCTATCAAAAGAGATTGTATTGTTGGGGAATTTTGCAATTTGGTTTGTGTTCTATGATGAGATTATTAAGCACTTCTGTTAGAAATAAAACCATGATAATGTTATCATTTCATAACTTTATTTCCTTTGTATACATAGTGTTTCCTCACTGTAGAACAGTACTAGAGAATCTCTAGCATTTTCAGTGCTTTACAATTCATAAATATGTATCTGTTAGGACCACTCAGTGCAATCAGACATATACGTAAATCTGCACAAATGATGACTGGAAGAAATGAAAGAAAAAGAATCAGCACTTCCGAGATATGTAAATAAGAATATTTATATAATAGTTCATAATACAATGTGATAAAATACTGAAAGAAAAAGCTTTATTTTAGGTAAGTCTAGATGTTTCTAAAACTTGATGTTGTAATCTACCTAAAGAAAATAATCTACCTAAAAGAAAAATTTCACAACTGAAATTCATAAATGCTCCATCCCAAGTGGGGAGAAACATCCTATGTGGAATGTAAGTTAACATAACTCAAATTACATCAGTTGTTTTAGGAAAGTATTTTCAAATTTACAGTATAAAATGAGTATAAAGAATGCATTGTTAGCATGTTTACAATAAAACCAATAAACTATTGGCTAACAAAAGTAAAATCCTATAGGTGATCTCCACTGGGGTTGTGCAATATTATTAGGAAGCATGATTTAGTTACAAAGAAATGAGCAACTGAGACTATAGCTATTTTTCAACTAAAGATAAAAATGAAAATACATTATTGGTGGAGTAAGACCCATGATAATTCTGTGTTTGAAACTGGTAGTCGTCAGGACTTTGCTTCTAAGGCATGTCATCTTGGATCCTATTTTCAAGGAATTCAATCTGATGTTAAAAGACATGTCATAACTTGGATTTCAGACTTTAGTGCTTCAGAAATATGTTTATATACTTCATAATATAATTATAGCTACCTTAAGACAGATAAGGCAAATGGTAGCAATATATGGGAAATATAATTGAAAAATTCAGTTGTCCAGAAGCACTTGTGGGGATGATGTCTCTGAAAAGCTGCTCAAAGCTCTAGAGTTTGGAGTAAAATTTTTGATGTTGTCACTCTCAATCTATTGAATGGCTGACAGACAATCAAACCCGTCTGGCTGGCTGGCAGCTCATTTTGCTGGCAGGTGGCAAACAATTAGACACACCAATTTGTGCCTCCTGATGACATTAAAGCATGAAACTAAGTTGTATGCAGGGCCTAGTGATTTGTGTGAAAGCATTTCAAAAATAATACTCTTTGCCGTGGCAACTCATTTCAGACTGCCACCTCCCATTATGGCTTTGAGCAGTGAAGACGACAGACTTGAGTTACGTGCACTGCAAGGCCGCTTCTGTTCAATCCGTCATCAGCGCCCCCTGAGACCTCAATCCCCTCCTTTCATCAATATCACCTCATCATTTACATTTGATAGTACTTGAGCTACTGCATACATTAACTACACTACAGACCCTTTCCCCCAAAAGAATGGAAATATGCTTTGTGTGCCTCGATTTCATTTCTACTTATGCAATTTAGAATAATGATCCCACTCCCACTGCACTTTGCACAAATGCTACCAGGAACAAATGGAAAGTTCTATTTTTTTTAAAGCAATATTCACAAAAGTGTAATAAATTTTGAGTAGCTGAGAATATTGGCACTCTAGTGATAGCTTTGTTAAGTTTTAATGAAAACACTGTTCTAACAATAATCCAAATTAAAACAAAACATTGAACTTTATTTTTATTTCACTGGATTCTCTTATGCAAATCACAATCCTCTGTATTTATTTGTTTGTATTTTCATAAAATTTAAATATGTAATTTAAAAGTAAGTGGAACACAAAATTTTTATGACCCTAAATTGAATTATTATAACATTTTTATAGATATACACAATTACAGATACTTACATACATATGTTTACATACACTCATAAAGACACATCCACATATATCCAGGGAACATAAACCAAATAGGTGAAATAGAGGACATCAATCTGAGATGGCATAAGGAACGTTCAAGGAACTATATGAATGAACATCCAAATATAATCTTAACACAAACCATTAAAAAAAAAAGAAATATTTTCCTACATTTCATAGCCTCTCCTTTTTTTTTTTTTTTTGGTTTTTAAAAGTTCTGATACTTAACACATTTTATCTTGCAATGACATTTTTTTTGCAAACATTTCATCTCCATTTACTAACTCTGTAAGTTCAATGGAGGGAACACTGTTTTTATCCATCTTTATATCTGACACGATGACCAAAGCTATTTATATTTTCACAATAAATTTTCAAGAAGTATCTGTACAACAGTAGTTAAAATGTTTAAAGGTAAAGCTTAATTTACATTTATATATATAAAAAAGATAATCTATCTTAACTGAAAAATGCCTTTCCTGCCATATTCCTACCTCTAAACACTAAAAAATTACTGTCTCTATATTTGCACAAAGCAGTATGGCTATTTTAGAAAAGTAATACAGAATAGCTGTTACATTTTGACTATATGTTTATTTTTGACATTCCAGTTTAAGAAACATTTGATTTCCTAAATTGTTTTCTAAAACAAAAAACAATTGTTTACCAATCATCACACACACACACACACACACACACACAAATTTTGCGTGGGGGTAAGTGTTTTCAACATCAATAACAATTTAATTCAGATGGTAAACACATTCTTTAGTTTATAGGCTAATATGTAAATATTAGTCCCACTATCAATGTTAAGTACTATTGTTAGTAATTATGACTATCATAAAATATGTTTCTAATGCTGCATAAGTTTTTAAATAGTAGGATAAATTACATGAACAAATTCTTTGGTTCTAAAATGTTTTATCCTGCTTCTGTGAACTATCATTTTTATGGCATATATAGTGGAACAGAAAAAAAATTAGTTGTTCTCACTAAAAATCCTTGTATGATTTAACATTTGAATGCAGATATATGGGCCATGTTATAAATAGTTTAAAACCTAAAATGCCTTTCAACAATATTTACTTTCAAATACATGCCTCAAAATATGGCCTTTACATTGATTCTGAAAATTCCATGCATATTTTCAGATGATAATGCATATTTTCAAATTTTTTCCATCCTTGCATTTAAAACTCGAATTTGAATTTTATTACTTAAAGCAAGTTATTTATTTAGTCTCCAGAAGTTATTGGTTTCCAGTACTATGATATAGGAATTCCAGAACCAGACCAAACCTTGGAAAGATATGGCTTACCCCTCCCCCATTTTATCCATGAAACAATTAAGTCCAAAAAGATAAAAGCACTTCCTCAATGTAGTGATGATGGATTCTAATCAGAATCTGGATTTCCCTATTTCTAATTTAACATGCTGTCCTGTATACCATATTGAAACTCCTTTTTTGAGATGTATTATTTAAGTGCCTTACTATGAGATCAATCTGGTTGACCTATCACTTCGATATTCTTTGTAGTAAGAATTTATATTACTTAATATAAAGGTTTTTGAGATCCTCCTAATATTTTTAAAAATAAACGGTTAATTTTCCTTCTGTGTTTGGAGCACTAAGAAAAATAAATTCAGTACCCACCTGTCAAAGGAATGAAACTGCATAGGAAGAATAGCTTGCGCTTCTCTCTTCAATGCTGGATCTGGGTATGGGATAGGTTCAGGGCCACATTCTGCAATTTCAACTGGGGCAGCCACAAGACTTTTCAGTATCTCCTTGACATTGATGCCTTTGGTTTGACTAATGCTAGATATGGATGGTGCGGGTTTCAACAGTTCACTGGGGTTCTCAGTTAAGCTTTCCTGTGATTTCTTCACTTCAGATGACAAAGTGGATAACAGTTCACTCATGGCATCAGGGCCTGGGCCCGCCTCTATTTCTGCCCCATTCAGGATGCTAGCCACTTGCTCCTCTCCAATTCCTGAATCTGTATGTGGAATGGAACTTTCTAGCTGAATATCTTCACCAGCGGTTGGTGTTTCTTTTTCCTTTACAGTGTCTGGAAACGTAGCAGGTGTTTCTGTAATAAAAGAAACTGGTTTAAACAAAAAGCTTCACAAGTGAAAATCCAGTATTATTAATAAAATATTCTCACATATTGGAATAAAGAAAATAAGACCCGTGAGAAACAAAAAAAATCTGCTAAATGGATGTGCATAACAACACAACTGGATTAAAACATATCATCCATGTACACCTGTCATTTTTGTTCAGGAAGCCTCAACAGAACCCTGTTTCTTTCCAAAGCCAACTGGCATTTCAAAACTGGTATCTTTAAAAGCGTGGAGCAACAGTACCCATAACAATTTTTTATAGCAGCTTATAAATAATTATTATATGAAGTTCCCCTTTATCCTTTGTTAACTTACCAGTCATATAAGAGAAATTGTTATACTTCTCTAATATTACCTTAAAAATATGAAGTCATTTTATACCTTTTTGGTACTTCAATAACCAATAATATAATATCTAGTTAAAATATTTAAACTAGTTAAAGATATTATTTTAAAATCAGATATATATATACCTAAAATTCTGAAGTTAATAGCAAAAAGCATGCCAAATGATTATTTCAAAAGGATAAATAATTTAATAAGAAAATAATGGTCCTCAAGAATTTAGCCTATATGTGCCTTTAAGAAAAATCATTTTGGAATACTCATTCTTTGTGAATAAATATAAATTTCAATTTCTGAAAACTGAAGCAGATAAAATATATACAGATATGAAATATACATACAATGTTATCAATTACAATAGAAAAACATCTTTAAAATGTTAAATGCCTATCAATCTCATTATGCAAGCATTAATATAATGAAGTTCCCTATATAATAAAATGTTATCAAATTCTAAATGATGAACTTGAAAAATTGATATAATCTAGGTATAATAGGGATAATAGCTCTTTTTTTTTTAAGATGTTATTTATTTTTTTGACAGAAAGAGACACAGCAAGAGAGGGAACACAAGCAGGGGGAGTGGGAGAGGGAGAAGCAGGCTTCCCGTGGAGCAGGGAGCCCAACGCGGGGCTCGATCCCAGGACCCTGGGATAATAGCTCTTAATAAAGTCATGTTGGAGAAGAACATAAGATACTATAGGTAAATTACTTGCAAGTCACTACTGGGTATTTACCCCAAAGATACAAAAGTAGGGATCCGAAAGGGTACGTGCACCCCGATGTGTATAGCAGCAATGTCCACAATAGCCAAACTGTGGAAAGAGCCAAGATGTCCATCGACAGATGAATGGATAAAGAAGATGTGGTATATATATATACAATGGAATATTATGCAGCCATCAAAAGGAATGAGATCTTGCCATTTGCAATGACGTGGATGGAACTGGAGGGTATTATGTTGAGCGAAATAAGTCAAACAGAGAAAGACATGTATCATATGACCTCACTGATATGAGGAATTCTTAATCGCAGGAAACAAACTGAGGGTTGCTGGAGTGGGGGTGGGTGGGAGGGATGGGGTGACTGGGTGATAGACATTGGGGAGGGTATGTGCTCTGGTAAGCGCTGTGAATTGTGCAAGACTATTGAATCTCAGATCTGTACCTCTGAAACAAATAATGCAATATATGTTAAGAAAAAAAAAGAAGAAGAAGAAGGTAGCAGGAGGGGAAGAATGAAGGGGGGGAAATCGGAGGGGTAGACGAACCATGAGAGACGATGGACTCTGAAAAACAAACTGAGGGTTCTAGAGGGGAGGAGGGTGGGAGGATGGGTTAGCCTGGTGATGGGTATTGAGGAGGGCACATTCTGCATGGAGCACTGGGTGTTATGCACAAACAATGAATCATGGAACACTACATCTAAAACTAACGATGTAATGTATGGGTATTAACATAAGAATAAAAATTTAAAAAAAAAGCAAAACGAAAGAGGTGAAATTAATCTTAATAATATAATCTATTTAACTGAATATATCCCCAATATTATCATTTTAACATGCACTCAATATTAAAAACATCATTATTGAAAAAAAAATCACTTGCAAGTCCTCTATAGATACTTAGTAAATGTTAGATACTCGTATTACTCTAATTTATATTTAAGTTCATCCTTTGTAAAACAAGAAGGGCCCACTAAGTTACTTCTAAGATCTCTTCAAAATGAACATCTGTAAGTTCTATAAAACTGCCCTTAGATTTTTGGTTTTTTGGTTGTTTATTTTGAAATATTAGGACAGGAAATCAGGAGACATCCAACAGGGAATAGGCTATTTTGATTTCAGCAAGATATCTCACAAAACCTTTGGTGAAGTCTCTAGTAAAAACACAGAAATGTTTTGGTGATACTATTTTTTGGGTGGTATCATAATTTGTTTAAAGTTTTATACACACATGTTAAGGATTAAACATAATGTGAAGGGATTTCTTTAGTAACAGGGCTTAATTTTTAGACTCTACTAGACAGTATTGTTAATTTCTTAAGTGTAGATTAATGTCATGAAATCCAAATTTACTGAGCATGTGAATTTATTAATTTTTCCAGATTTCAGAGTACTTTTGTCAAGTTTTCAAACTGTCAAGTTCTCCTTTTCTTTTGATTCAAACTGTATTATATACATACATTACTTTAAAAATATAACATTTTCATATTATTCAACCTAATATACAATATTCATTTAAATTGGCTAAAAATGTACATCTCTCACAATTGTTTTATTGTCATTTTCATCATATTTATTAAATAGGCTTGTTTGCTCAAGGATGTTAGAATTGGAAAAAAAAAAAAGATTAATCAGTAGGACATGACAATAATATTCAAACACCAGATGACCAACATGAAAAATAGGGTAGACCTATTCTTTGTCGTTCCAAGACTAAAAATTAAGATAACTGCATAAAAGTTTTGAGAAGACATAATTTTAATAATACTCCTGGCAAAGCACTGGAGAAGGAAAAGGTAAGAGGTAAGGTAACAGTTTCAGGACTTTTATAAAACCTTGTGACAGAAAATTAAGACTTAGAATAATAGCATTCAGGATAAGAAGGAAGGAAAAGAATGAAGACGCTTCTGGAATATCTAGCTTAAAAAAAGAATGGAGACATGCCACTAACTGAGGAAGAAAGCAAAAGATTAGCAAGTTTGTTCAGAAATATTTGGCGGGGGGCGGTGCCTGGGTGGCTCAGTCAGTTGAGCATCAAAACTCTTGGCTTTGGTTTGGGTCATGATTTCAGGGCTTTGAGATCAAGCCCCAAGTAGGGCTCCACACTCAGTGGGGAGTCTGCTTGATATTCTCTCCCTTTCGCTCACTCTCTCTAACATAAATAAATCTTTAACAAAGATATTTTTTAAAGATTTATTTAGGTATCTGAGAGAGAGCACACATGTGCATGCAAGAGTGAGGGGGACGGGGTAGAGGGAGAGACTATCAAGCAGACTTCCCACTAAGCATGGAGCCCTACATGGGGCTTGATCCCACAACACTGAGATCATGACCTGAGCTGAAACCAAGAGTCTGACACTCAACCAACTGAGCCACCCAGGAGCTCCTGTTCAGAAATATAACGAATTAAATTTTGAAATCAATTGAGTGCAGAATCTCTGGAGTATGTATAGCTGTTGAGTCAAAAGAAATATAGCCATGTATTTTGGGATTATTCAAACTGAGATGATAATTGATACTTCAAAAGTTGATGAAATAAGCTAGGAATAAAGAATGAGAAAACAACTGCTAAGGCAGTTATTGCCTCTATTGGAGGTATTACTGAATTTATTTAATGCATGTTTGCATCTATACATTATATATTTGGGGAGTAAAAACAGTTGTGGCAGAAAATCAGTAGAAAATTAAATAGCAATAGTGAAGCTTCTATGACAATAGGACACAGAATGTAAATGCAGAAACAAAATAAGAACTCTAAGAGTAACAAATCACAGTGGCATGGTTACCAGCATGGGCTAAATTTTCTTTCAGAATTTAATTCTCAAAAGGCATATAGTCAAGTCTAGCACTTACTCTGAATTTGGCTGATTTACAGATTTGGCCTAGAGTTTGACTTTATCCTAATGTGATGTTTCAGTGTCTTTATTTATGGCATGTTTTACATTAACAGCTACACAAAAATGTAAACTTTTCAAGTTATAGAAACCTGAAATATAAACATTTTGCTACAAACAGAATATTTAAGAAGTTAAAATCTTTGATTTAGTGTCTACAAGTTACCATATAAAAACTATGTAATTTTTTGCTTTTCTGTTCAATTGACTCTCAGGAACAATGAAAATCTCTAACTCACTAACTAGATACTTGAAACTCCAATATAAATGTTGGCCTCTCAATTATAAAATGCAATTAAGTTTATTAAAATTGAAATATTTTCAAATGACTCATCAAAATATTTACAGAGTAATATAATTCTAATTTTATGTTTACTGTGACGGATAAATCAATGATTTCAAAATGAAGCAGTAACTTTGATATTTCAATAAGAATTCTATTCAAATAAATAAGCTTTGTAAAGCATGCTTTGTGATCATATTATATAGAAATAAAAATAAACACCAAGGGAAAATTTTATAATAGTAATTGCAAATAAAAAACAGATCAGTAGTTCAAAAGCCTACCTTAATTTCCCATTATGCATTAACATTTTTTTTTTTTTTTTTTTACAGAGCATGCTCTTACAGTTGATAGCATCCATTTCAGTTTGGATAACTTGTATTATATTTCCAGACTGCTTCTCTGGGACAGTAAAGTACTTTGAGGATTTAACCCAAGTGACTTCAATAGGATGTTAAGCAGAACAAGAGAGAAAGTAAAAATGATTGCAGCTGCGCCAGTTATATCAATGACAGTAGACCCGTAATTTTTCAATAGTTCATCAGTTTCTATAGCAAGAGGCCATGTTAGTACACAAAACAGAAACATGACTGGCCTGCGCGATCTTAATCTTATCAGAAACAGGCCACTAGATGCCAGATGCCTCTTTTTCTTATTTTCATTGAACCTAATGAGTTCATCTAATACGTTTTAGGAAACATATAGGGTTAACTTCAGCAAATGACATGATTTCTGTATTGGGACCTCATTTATCACAATCTTTTCTCCAAACATCTTATTTTACAGTGATGTATAAAGTGTTTCAATGTCTTACCTATTAAGTTATTCAAATTGCTATTTTCCAAACTACTTGAATAAGAAGTAACATTAAAGGAACATACACAGCTCCTTCTTAATATAGCACTAAAAATTCTATTAATTATTTGCTCAAGTAGTAATACTAAGCAAACTAAATCTCATCAGAGTAATTTAAAATATAAAAACCTATATATAACTTGTATGTTTGTTTATATTAAATCCAAAAATGCCAAGTTATGCAAAAATTAACCTGAATTCCAAGGAAGAAAAAAGCTGCCATATTTTATAAAAAGATTTAAAATAATTATTACTCATTTTACACAACAAAGACTGCAAAGCACTGAGTAATTTTTTGCAATCATTTATATATGATTTAATTTTTTGTTTGTTATATTAAATGTATAAGAATACAACTTCAGGAATTCAGTATTATGAATATATACTCACAACAGACAAAATTATAATTCAGGAGAAGCCAACTAAGAGCCAAAAAGTATTTCTACTGAATGTTCTGATTATGACATATAGATCTGTTTATCTTACTTGGAATACATTATGCTTTTTGGATGTACATACTAATGATTTTCATCAAATTTGGAAAGTTTTCTTTAAAAATTCTTTCTTCCCATTTCTGTCTCCTCTCGTCTCTTCAGCTCCCATAATTTGTATGTTGGTTCACTTGATGGCGTCTCACAGGTCTCTGAGGCTCTCCACTTTTCTTCATTCTTCTCCTCATTCTGTTCCTCAGAGTAAGATAACAGCAACTGACCTGTCTTCAAGTATGCTGATTCTTTCTTCTGCCCATCAAATATTCTGCTCAACCCCTCAAATGAACTTTATCTTAGTTATTATAATTTTCAACTCCAGATTTGCTATTTCACTCTTTTCTATAATATTTCTTTACTGATATTCTCTTTGAGGAGACATCACCCTCATATTTTTAATTCTTTCAAAAAGAATTACTCAGGTAATTCAGGTTACTCAGAGGTGACTGGAGCCTTCTCAGGTCTTCCCTGGACCTGAATACATCTCCCAGAGTATGGACATCTCATTCTCAGGTCTTCCTTTTAAACTTTTGGTAAGGTTCTTATTTGCCACCTCGGGCAGTTCCAATATTAAAAAAAACAAAAAAACAAAAAAACAAAAAACTGCTGCTGATTATTTCAAAAAACATCCAGGGCTTTTCTCATCAAGCAAGCTCTGATCAGGTGGATAAGCTCTGTGAATGAAACTTTTACCAGGGAGCTTCCAGACAGGTCAGATACAGTGTTCAGTGGACTTTCTGAAAACTCCAAACATAATTGGCCTCCTTCCAGCGCTGCTACAGCTACCACAGTTGTCTGGAGGCAGATTTTCAAGGACACCACAGAGCTGAGAACTGGATACGAATAGAGCAAGTTAAATCACTAAAAAGCTTGCTAGTCTCATAAAGATTCTGTAGTTTTTCTTGAATTAGCACTCTCTTGATTGTTGCAAGTCTTTGATTACATTCCAGAGACTGGGAAAAGATGATTTTGACAATTTTTGCCAGTGTTCTCCTTGCTTTTTGGAGGAGTTCTTTGGAGGTCCTTACTCCACTCTTTCCAGAAGTCCAACCTCTAAGTGATGTTTACAATTCCAATTTCTACATTTTGAATAAAGTATCAATTAACAATTATAAAATATTCATATTTACATATTTTGCTTTTCCTTTGCTCTAGCTTCTTGTAGCATTCTTTATCTCTTTTCTTCTCAAAGAAAAAACACTTTCCCATTAAAATACATCATGCATCTCCATAGTGTTATGGAAGCAACCATTAGCATTAATAATAAAATGCCAACATATATGCCTAAAACTTGTCTTCAGTTGCAGAAAAAAAGCAACCAAATAATAGTTTAATTCTGTTAATATTATCAGATAAGCCATGATTTGCATGTTATACATGGTTAAGAGTTCAGGCTTTGAAATTAAGACTGTTTGACTTTCTGTGAAGACTTGTTTACCACTTAAGCTTTCTCAGTATCCATCTTTTATCTGTAAAATTGGCATAGTAACAGTACATACATTATAGAGTATGCATTATACATTACACTGCTGTGATGATTAAAGAACATAATTTAAGAATAGTGCCTGGCATTGAGTAATCTCAACATAAATTTTTGTACCTGCTGCTGCCATTATTGATTTTACTGTTATCATCATCACTATCACCATATCCTTTAAGAAAATATAGAGCCAAACCATCTATCAGTTATTTTCTTTACTCATCTTCAACTTCTGTCTATCTTTCCTAGCTCTGGCCCCTCTATCTGCAGACCAGTATCTCCTATCCTAACAGAACAACTTCTCAACCCCAGATCTTCTTATATTTCTAGCCATTAAGTGTTTTGGTTATCTCTCCTCCTTTCTGGAAGAACTGTGTCATAACTGAAAGATCATAGTAATGCAATCAAATTGATCAAAGTTCCAATTCTGGCTCCATAACTTACTAGTTTTCCATGTTACCTTGGAAAAATTAGTTATGCTTTCAGAATTGCAGAGATTGCACTTGAAAAATGTAGATCTTAAGTAGGCTGTAAGGATTAAGAAACTTGTCTATCACTTCTACTCTCCTTCCTTAATTCAGCTTTTCAAAGACTTAGAAGATTTCCACAGACATCTCAAAATTCATACATCTAGATATCTGTTTCCTTCCCCAGGTTAGGGAAGTTTTCAGCCATTACTTCTTCAAATAAGATTTCTTCCTCTCTCTCTTCTCTTCTGGAAATCCTATAATGCAAATGTTAATGTGTTCCGATGTTGTCCCATAAGAACATTAAACTATCTTCACCCTTTTTTATTTTTTGTTGCTTGGATTATAGGAGTTCTATTACCTTGTCTTTGGTTGACTTACCTTCCTCTGTTTCATCTAGTCTGTTGCTGAACTACTCTAATTTTAAAGTTATTTTTTTCTTCAGCTCCATAACTTCTAGTTGGTTCACTCTTGTTTTTCCCATCTCTTTGTTGAAGTTCTCACTATGTTCACATATTCTTCTTCCCAGTTCAGTGAGCATCTTTATGACCATTATTTTTAACTTTTTATCAGGTAAATTACTTATCTATATTTCATTAGCTTGTTTCTGAGGTTTTATCTTTTTCTTTCATTTGGAACATATTCCTCTGTTGCTTCATTTTGCTTGCCTCTCTGTCTTGGTTTCTAATGTATTAGATGAAACAACCACTTCTCCTAGGCTTGAAGGAGTAGGCTCCTATAGGATATGAATCTTGCATTCAACCCAAAGGCCCCAGCTCTCTGTTGTCTCTCAAAGTTTTGCACTTGTCCAAGCAGCCTATGTTTTAAGAGCTCCCAGTAGTTGATGAAGTGCTAAGACCTGCCAGTATCCCTAATTAGATGATTCAGGTTAATTAGATTGACAGACCCTCAGGCAGGAGCTCTTTAAAGAAAATATATATGGTTCTATGGAACTGAAAGTATAAGCCCCACTGGCCATGAGAGCCATAGGAACTGGCAGTGTCCCCTGAGTGGCAATTGCAAAAAACAGGGATCTGGGATGAGTGCATATGCTCTTTTCTGAGAAATACCAGTAAGCTGAAGCCAGGGAGAAGAAAAGCACCAAGGTGGCATCCACAGCCTATACGCCTTGGGATCAACTCCACAGGCCGTAAGATATGTGCCTAAGGTCAAGCTCCAGGACAAGCAAATAGGCCTCCTTCACAGAAAGACTAGAGGGTGTGCTTCAGTCGGCTGTCTATGTAGTACCCCGGGGGTGGCATCCTGCCAAGAACTGTTGCTCAGATTGGCAGAGTCCTGTGGGACCCAGGAATGAAAGCTCCCCTACCCACAAGAGCCAGGTGATCAAGGGGCATCCCTGGGTGGGCAGCTGCAGAAAACAGGGCAATAGATATAAAAACCAGGGCACTAGAGATATGTAAAGCTCCGTCCCCCGGGAGACACTGGTGCTCTGGAGTGCAGCAGAGAGAGCATGCAGAGATGGTGCCTGCCCTCTGAAGTCTCTGGAAAGGGTTACAGTCAGCCTTTAGATGCAGGTTTAATTAGAAGCCTGCCCCTCAGGGTGTAGCATGATTAGCTAATAAGCCTTCTTCTCAGAAAGACAGAGTTCCTGGGTCTGCTGCCTCTAGCTGCGCCCTGTGGGTGGTAGCTATTTAAGAACTCTTTCCCCATTGGTTACAGCGCTGTTAGACTCACAAGCATTAAGTGGCCAGAGTCAGGTGATAAACATTGTACCCTGGTAGCAGTTGCAAAAATTGGGATGCCAGACTGGGGCATAAGCTCCTTTCTGGGTGACACAGATTATCAAAATCCCGTAACACCAGAAACACAAGCTCCTCTGGCGTTCAGAGCCAGGTGGTCAAGAGGTTTTTCCTGGGTGACAGCCACAAAAAACAGGAACAATCTATATGTTGCCTACAAGAGACTAACTTTAGATGTAAGGACATGTGGAGAATAGAAGTGAAGGGATGGAAAAAGATATTCCATACCAAAAGAAAGGTGGAGTAGCTGTACTCATGTCAGAAAAAAACACACTTTAAAACAAAGACTGTAATAAGAAACAAAGATGATAGTTACATTAAGATAAAGGGGTCAATTGGACAAGAAGATGTAACATTTGTAAATATTTATGCATCCAACATAGTAATATTTAAATATATAAAGCAAATATTAACAGACCTACAAGAGAAGTAGACAGAAAATTACTAAGGAAACATCAGCCTTAAATACTACATTAGACCAGATGAACTTAACAGATAATATATAGAACATTTCATCCAAAAACAACAAAATACACAGTCTTCTCAAGTGCACATGGAACATTCTCCAGAATACATGAGGCCACAAAACAAGTTTTAATAAATTTTAGAAAACTGAAATTGTATCATGCATCTTTTCTGACCACAGTGTTATGAAACTAAAAATCAGCTACACAAATAAAACTAGAAAATTCACAAATATGTAGAGTTAAACAACATTCTACTAAACAACCAACTGGCCAAAGAAAAAATCAAAAGAGAAATCAAAAAATACCTTGAGACAAAAGAAAATGGAAATATAACATATCAAAATCTGTGGGATGTAGCAAAAGCAGATCTAAGTGGGATGTTCATAACAATAAATGTCTACCTCAAGAAAGAAGAAAAGTCTCAAACAATCTAACTTTACACCTCAAGGTATTAAAAAAAAAGGTGGAGAAAAAGAAGAATAAATGAAGCCCAAAGTTAGCAGACAAAAAAAGAAATAATGAAGATTAGAGCAGAAATAAATCAAATAGAGACTAAAAAGACTATAGAGAAGATCATTGAAACTAAAAGCTTGTTCTTTGAAACGATAAAGAAATGGACAAACCTTCAGCTAGACTCATAAAGGAAAAAGAGAGAGTACTCAAATAAAATCACAAATGAAAGAGGAGCTCTTTCAACAGACATCACAAAAATACAAAGGATCATAGACTACTACAAATAATACACCAATGAATTAGACACAACCTGGAAGAAATGGACAAATTCCTAGAACATAAATCTACAGAGTCTGAAACACGAAGAAATGAAAATCTGGATAGACTAATTACTAGTAAGGAGACTGAATCAGTAATCAAAATCTACCAACAAACAAAAGTCCAGGACCACATGGCTTCATCAAACATTAAAGGAAGAATTAGTACCAATCCTTCTCAAGCTCTTCCAAAATAAAGAGGGAGCTCTTCCAAACTCATTTTATTGAGGCCAGCATTACCCTGATACTAAAACCAGACAAGAGGGCCACAAGAGAAGATAATTACAGGCCAGTATCTCTAATAAACATAGATGCAAAAATCCTCAACAAAATATTAGCAAACTGAATTCAACAACACATTAAATGGATCATATACCATGATCAAGTGGGATTTATTCCAGGGAAAGAAGAATGGTTCCACACCTGCAAATCAGTTGATGTGATAAACCACATTAACAAAAAGGATAAAAATCGTATAATCATCTCAATAGATGCAGGGAAAGTATTTGACAAAATTTAACATCAATTTTTTTAATAGACTTAATGCTTTTATTTGAGAGACAGAAAGTGTGAGCACGAGCTGGGGGAAAGGGTAGAGGGAGAGGGAGAAGCAGGCTCCCGGCCCAGCAGGGAGCCCCACAGGGCTTGATCCCACTGGGATCACCACCTGAACTGAAGGCAGATGCTTAACCACCTTAGCCACCCAGGCACCCCTTAACATCAATTTATTATAAAAACTCTCAACAAAGTGGGTATAGAGGCCTGAACATATTAAAGGCCATATATAATAATCCCATAGCTAACATCATCAATGGTGAAAAACTGAAAGCTTTTCCTCTAAGATCAGGAACAGGACAAGGATGCCCACTCTCGCCACTTTTATTCAACATGGTATTAGAAGTCCTAGGCAGAATGACTAGGCAAGAAAAAGAAATAAAAGGCATGTATATTGTAAAGGAAGAAGAAAAACAAACTATCTGCAGATGACATATTATATATAGAAAACCTTGAAGACTCCATCAAAAAAACTGTTAGAATAAACAAATTCATTTAGCTGTGGATACAAAATCACTATCTAGAAAACTGTTGCACTCCTATACACTAATCATAAACAATCAGAAAGAGAATTTAAGAAAACAATCCCACTTACAACTACATCGAAATGAATAAAATACCTAAGAATAAATTTAACCAAGAAGGTAAAGAACTGTATATTGAGAACTGCAAAAGATTAATGGAAAATCACTGAAGAAACAAATGGAAGATATTCCATGCTCAAAAACTGGAATAATCAATATTGTCAAAATGCTCATAGTATACAAAGCAAGCTACAGATTCAATGCAATCCTTATCAAAACTGCAATGGCATTTTCCACAGAAATAAATAATCTTAAAATTTGTACAGAACCACAGAAGACCTCGAAGAACCATAGCAATGTTGAGAAAGAACAAAAAAGCTGGAGCTTCATGCTCCCTGATTTCAAACTATATTACAAAGCTACAGTAATCAAGCAGTATGGTATTGGCATCAAAATAGACACACTGATCAATGGAACAGATAATATATAGGCCAGTGCCTTCTGGGCCTTGGGCAGTCCAGGCCCCGGGGTGTCACAGTGAGACTGAGGGGATCTAGTCATCTCTCTGCACCTCTCCGCCAGTTGATCCCTGCTCTGCCCTCCCTGCCTTCAGCAGGGTCGGTGCTAGATGTGTCATTCAGAGCTGACTAGCTGGCCCAGAGAGCCCTCAGAAACCACTCACCCACGAGGGCTCTGGAGGAGACCCAGCCATGGGCGAGCTTTGTGTCTCCCTCACCAGTGGCACCTGAGAGTCCAAAAATAAACCCATGCCAACATGGTCAATTTACAACAAAGGACTTAAAAATACACAATGGAGATAGGACAGTCCTTTCAATAAATGATGTTGGGAAAACTGGACAGTCACATGTAAAAGAATGAAACTTGACAACTATTTTATACCATACACAAACATTAACTCAAAATGGATTAAAAACTTGAATGTAAAATCTGAAACCATAAAACTCCTAGAAGAAAACATACATGGTAACCTCCCCATCATAGGTATTGACAATGATTTTTTAAATCTGATACCAAAAGCAAAAGCAACAAAGCAAAAATACACATATAGGACTACATCAAATTAAATTGTTTCTACATAACAAAGGAAACCATCAACAAAAAGGCAGCCTGCTAAATGGGATAAAATATTTGTAAATTATATATCCAATAAGGGCCTAATACAAAAAATATATAAGGAACTCAATATAACTCAAAAGTAAAAAAAAAACCCACTTTTAAAAAAGGCACATGATATGAATAGATATTTTTCTGAAGATATAAAGATGGCCACCAAATATATATAAAAAATGGTCAACATCATTAATCATCAGGGGAATGAAAATCAAAACCACAATATCACTTCATACTTGTTAGAATGGCTATTATAAAGAAAACAAGAAATAACAAATGTTGGTAAAGATGTGAAAGGGAAAGAGCCCTTGTGCACTCTGGTGTGAATGGAAATTGCTATAGCCACTATGGAAAACAGTATAGAAGCTCCTCAAAAAATTAAAAATAGAACCACCATATGATCCAGCAATTCCGCAAATTTATCTGAAGAAAACAAAAATACTAACTGGAAAAGATAAATGCAGCCCCACGTTCACTGCAGTATTATTTACAATAGGTAAGATATGGAGACAACCTAAGGGTCCATCAATGGATGAATCGCTAAAGAAACTGTGGTAAATAAACAAAATGGAATATTATGCAGCCATTAAAAAGAATGAAATCTTGGGGCGCCTGGGTGGCTCAGTCGTTAAGCGTCTGCCTTCGGCTCAGGTCATGATCCCAGGATCCTGGGATCGAGTCCCACTTCGGGCTCCCTGCTCCGCGGGAGGCCTGCTTCTGCCTCTCCCACTCCCCCTGCTTGTGTTCCTTCTCTCACTGTGTCTCTCTGTCAAATAAATAAATAAAATCTTTAAAAAAAAAAAAAAAGAATGAAATCTTGTCATTTGTGACACTATAGATAGACCTCAAGGGCATTATGGTAAGTGAAATAAGTCAGAGAATTATCATATGATATCACTTATATGTGGAATCTTAAAAAAATCAAGCTCATAGATACAAAGAAGGAATAGATTGTGGTTCCTGGGGCAGGGGGTAGAAATGCATGAAGGAAGTCAAAGGTAAAAAGGAAAGAAAAATATTTAACACATTGAAAATGGAAGTCTTGGTCATTCTATTCAACCTTACTTACCAGTATTGTTTGCTTTGATAAATAGCCATTTGACCTCAGAACTTTAGACAGATAGCCAGGCATTATCTTTGAAAACTTGGCATACTCTAGGCCCCACATCCAATCTATTACCATATACTTTCACTTTTACCTCCATGGTATGTCTAATTTATCTTCCCCTTCAATCTCCACTGCCACCACAGCTTGGTGTTAAGCAAAGCATCACTTACCTAGAGAGCAACAGCCTCCAATCAGTTTATCCAGATTCCCTCAATGCCCCCTTTAATCTATTCCTTCATTATACCTAAAATGCTCTTGTAAAATTGTAAGCAGATTATGATACTTATAGTAGACAAAATAATGAACACTCCCCTTAAAAATGTCCATGTCCTAACTCTCATAACCTATGACTGTCCCCTTACACAAGAAGGACATTAAATGAGAGAGCTTTGCAAAGGGAAGACTATCCTGGATTATCCAGGTGGGCTCAATCTAATCTCATGAGTCCACAGAAAAAGAAAACCTTTTCTAGCTGTGCTCAGAGGAGGATGTAACTACAGAAGAACAGACTGAAAGAAATACTGTTCCAGGTTTTAAAGATGGCAGAAGGAGGAAGAAAGCCAGGAGCCAAGGAATATAGGTGGTCTCCAGAAGCTGAAAAGGCAAGGAAAATGGATTCTCCTCAACAGCCTCCAGAAAGACATACAGTGCTGAAGCCTTGATTTTAGCCTGGCCAAATCCATATTAGACTTGTCATCTATAAAACCGTAAGGTAATATATTTGTGTTGTTTTAGGCTAATAAGTCTGTGATATTTTGTAATGTGGCAGCAATAGAACACTAATACAATACTCTTCTAATTATTTTAAAAACCCAATCCTTAGTTTTCAAACTCTACATGATTTGGTACCTGTCTACCTATCTGAACTCTTTAAATGTTTCTCTTTCCCTTCTTATCCATCTACGTATGTTCCCAAAATATGCCAAGAAATTTCTCTCAACAGTGATTACTATTTCAGGAATGTACTTCCACTGTCCCCAACATTTTTCTCAAACCCACTGAATTTATCTTTTTTTTTTTTTAAGATTTTATTTATTTATTTGTCAGAGAGAGAGAGAGAGCACAAGCAGGGGGAGCAGCAAGAAGAGGGAGAAGCAGGCTCTCCGCCAAGCAAGGAGACTCTTATCCCAGGACTCTGGGATCATGACCTGAGCTGTAAGGCAGACGCTTAATCAACTGAGCCATCCAGATGTCCCTGAATTCATCTTTTTGTTCCCAGTTTAAGTGTCTCTCCTATGAAAAGTCATCCCCAACCCCCAAATTAAATTAGGTTTCTTCTTTTGTAGTTTCTCATAATAGTCTGTAATTTTATTCTTAGAATGCAGCATAACTTGCAGTTTTATGTTTAAGTGTGTGGTTTCCATAAATGTATCTACCTTGCTAGAATGTTAGTTTCCTAAAGACAGGGATGTTGTGTTCACTATTATATATCCCCAGCAACTAGGATGTAATAGGAAATCATTCATTTATTCAACAAATATATAATTAGGAATCATAAAGTAAATTGAAGGAAAGGTTAAATTGGAGGATGGAAGAAAAAGAAAGGAAGAGGAGAGGGAAGCTTTTGTTGGTACCTTTACTAATACTGAAAACAGACACTTATTTCAAAAAGTTGACGTTTTTAAGAGATAGTTGCTAGGAATACCTGGGCATGATTTTTACCTGTAAATAAATGTAATATATATTATGCAACATCATTATCCAATAAAAATTCTATAAATATTATGATGACAGTGTTTTAGAGTACTTATAAGAGAAATTATAATGCATCCACATACAGGATTACAATTGATACATTAAAAATGATTCCAACAGCAAGAGAAAATAACAAATCTGTAGTAGTGAAAAGCTTTGTATTTGATATGAATGTAATAATTTACTTAATAAATATTAACTTTATTTCTAAACATACAATAGATAAAAACCGAGCGGTAAAAATATTTCTATATAAATTATTGGCATAACCTTGTTTCCTGAAGATACAATTCTAAAAGTAAAATTACTAGCTTAAGGGTTATAGTTTTATGCTATGTAACCTGCACATCTTTGCATTCTAACCCTTCATAATTTTGTCCAATTTGCAAATTATGGTGTGTGTGTGTATATATATATATACACACACACACATATGTATCTTTTTAAAGATTTATTTATTTGAGAGAGAGCAAACACACACGATTAGAGGGGAGGGGGATGGGCAGACAGAATCTCCAGCAGGGTAGTCTGATGTGGAGCTCCATCTCACGACCTTGAAATGATGACCAGAGCCAAAATCAAGAGTTGGATGCTTAACCGACTGAGCCACTCAGGATCAAGGTATATTTTTGCTGCAATATAAATTTGGTTATTAGATTTAAATATATTTTCCTTATCTGTACTGTACATTGCTTTTCTTTTGTTAACTGTTTGATGCTTTCTACATGTTTCCCTTAGCATGATACGTTCTTTTAAATGATCTGTAAGAGCTCTTTATTCATTAAGGCTATTAACTTTTATCATATACATGTAAAAGTTCTCCTGTTTGCATTTGTTTTAAATTTTGTTGATATTTTCAGACATGGAGATATACAAAACTTCTATTTAGTTATATCTTTTACTTTAAACCTCAGCTTTTGATGTTATAGTTTAAAACACCTTTTTAATACAAATATTAACTTTAATTGTCTTGAATTATGATCAGTTTCACTTATACCTTTAAATTTAATGCATGTGAAGTATATCTGGCATAATATATGAGATAGGATATAAATTAATTTTTTCAAATGTTTGCCCATTTGGTAACCTTTACCATTTGCCAAATGATACTTCCTCTTCCCTTTGACTAGAAAAGTTGTATTTATAATATACTATATAACATATATAGTACTATATACTAATGTATATGATACTATAGGTAATACATTTATACTATAAGTAACATTCATACAAATTCCAGCCTATTTATAGACCAATCATGCCATATGCCTATTCTTTTACCAGTACTACATTATCTTAACTTTTTATTTCCAGTGTTAATTCTTTTCCCTAATAATGAATTGTTAGAGGAAAACCAATATATTTATTTATAAGTTCACCTAAATATTAACTTTATTCTTATTAAACCTAAAGTGAAATGATTAATATAAAGCTTCTACAGCTTCTAGACCAAGCTATCAATAAAAGTTTCTTATCCCTGTTTTTAGCATGTTTGATAATGAAATACATTTTATGGCTAACATCAAGTTTTAAAAAAAATGTTTAGCTTTCTCACTGGCTTACTCATCTACTAACAAATATTTATTTAGTTCCAAGCATCATGCCGGGTGTCAGGGACTTTGCCTTTGAAGTACATTCCAATAAACAACTAAACAAATAAATTGTGTAAATTCAAAAAAGGAAATGAAGAGGATGTAGTGGTAGAGAACAGGCTGGTCATGGGGAGGAAGCTACTCAGCTACAACAGTCAGGGAAAGCCTCTGTGAGGTGGACGCCTTCAGGGAGACACCTGAAGGATGAAAATGCACCAGTCATGCAAAAAATAGGAAAGAGAGAGAACCAAAAACCAGAAACAAAATACAAAGATCAAGAGGCAGGATAGTGCTTGTGATTATTAAGGAAGGGAAAGACAGTTTTATTGTGGTAGCATAGTGAGCAAATGGAAGAATAATATGAGAAAAAGCTGGAAAGATAATCAGCAGTCAGATTATCCGAAGCCCATGTGATATTTTTACTCTACATGCTACCAGAAAATTTTAAGTAAAAAAAAAAAAAACATATATCATTTACATTTTAAAACAAATTGTAGCAAAACTGTAATAAATCGAATAAAGATGAGTAAAAAAAGAGGTAAAGAAACTACTTTGGAGGCAATTGTATAATCCAGGTAAATCAGAACTACAGTAGTGCGCCACTATAAAGTAAGACATTTTAATTTTGTCCCCTAAATCATAGGAAGCCTTTAGAAATTTTTAGAAAGAAAAACAGCTTTATTATATTTGTTATATATTATAAAATATTTATTATATGAATGTATAATATTAAATATGTTTCATTACTTTATTATATACATTAGTGTTACTTTTTATTGTCATCAGTAACAGACTAATGACTAAAGAAAAGAAGTCCAAAGAAGAAACTATGGCAATGCTCCAAAAAGGGATAAGACTTTGAACTGAGGGACTATCAAAGATAAAAAAAAAAAAAAAAAAGAGGCCAGAGAGCTAGTTCGGCATTGTTGAAAAGGTTCAATAATGAGCTGAAAGAAGAAAGTGAAGTGTGAAGGAGTTGAAGAGTAGTCCAAATCAGTGCATCTCAAACTATCAAACTCAAAGCGAAAATTTACTTTTTTTTTAACCATCACTGATTGACATTTTGAAAATGAATTAAAAATAATTTAAAAAATTAAGTACACAAAATAAAACCACAAATGTTTTTATTATTTGACTCTACAGACGAAAAATAAATTTCAATTTAATCAGAACAAAGATAATATTGGGAAAAGAAAATAATTTTAAAACTGCTCATCATGCTGTCCACTGAAAGTGTGTTTATAGGTGACCAATATATACAAATGTTATTATACTTGTGATTTTTTCCCATTACACATCATAAACAAAGTTTGAAGCAGAAGAATGACTCCCTAAAAGAGACCCCTATATAAGTGTTTTATACAAACACTGGGAATATAAATATTTAAAGTTGATAATGTGACAATGAGAGCTTTTTGCTTGTTAATTTATCTAATCCAAGTTGAACAGGCAATAATGCCACTCATGGGAATAACATACAGCTAAGCTACTTTCGTTTTATTTTAGTATCATGCAGAATAGAGAAAGCAGTGTCACAGAGGTATGTTCATGGAACGAATATTCATTTTAAACTTTTATCCAAAATGAAACTAGAAAAACTGTATCTTCAAAATTTCCCTCAATGCTCACCAATGCCCCATTCCAATAACTTATCTTGTATTGTTATAATCAAATATAAATTATATTTCAATGAAAGCAATGAATTCCATTTCCATGAATCTCATGTATGAATCTTCTTTTGGTGGAAAATTAAACACAAAACATTCTATCAAATACATAAAATGTCAGGAGATAAATTTTCAAGGGTGAGCAAAATCAAAATCATCCTTAAAGATCAAGATCCTTTCTTGATAATTATATTAAATAATAATTATTAAGTAATGAAAAATGTTATAGAAATTGTATACTTCCAAGATTCTTTTTGTCCTTTGATCTTTTCTGCTACTAAAAGACATGTTGCAATCATACCCCATGTGTAAGTACTGAATTCATTAAAAATATTTTACAGATCTGACAAAAAAGCGAGTTCTACTAGTCTTTAAAGAGTGGAATCAAACTGGTTTCTTATTCTGTAAAACACACCAAGAGTTGACTTTGCAGTTCCAACATCATCACAGGACTTTTCCTTTCAGTACCCACTGTACCACAGCATACCATAACAGTTATTTGTGATCAGCTTCCATATTATCACATAGTAAAGAAAATAGCAAATTCACCACAACAGTCTTAAAGTAATTCAAAATTTTATTATGCCACCAAGAACACTGTGCAGTTGAGCTAATATTGTTTTCACAAGAAAATATCCTTGACAAAGAAGTGCACTGATATTCTGATATATGCTCCTGAATCTGGGTAACTATTCTAGAGTATTTTCCAGTCACTACAGCTAAGCCTTTGGAACACCTTCTACACGCACAAAAAAAACCCAAAAAACAAAAAAAACCCTCCAGACTTTTAATCTAATCTAATTTAATCTAATTTTTCTTAGTTCACAGCTAGATGTTTATAAGCAATAAAGCTGAATTGAATTTTTCCTTTATTTCATCATCATGTTCAAAGGTTGCACATTTATTAAAAAAATCTGTGCATTCATCAAGTTGTAACAAAAAATACTTCACTGCTTTATTTGTTCTATAAGCTGGTCTTCTATATCATTAGCCAATATATAGAAAACACTGAACTATGGTATCATCTGGAGCACAGGGTCCTCTTTAAACTCACTCAAGTTACTGGAGGAATTCAGTTCTTTGTTGTTGTAGGCTAAGTCTCCCACTTACTTGCTGACTGTCAGCCAGGTTGTGCTCTCAAGCTCCTACAAGGTGATCTCAGGTCTTTGAACTGCAGTCACCTTCATCTCAGCAATAAAGGACTTCCTTCAAGTCAAAAATCACTTTCACACTGTCAGTCTCTCTGACTTCTTTTTCTGTAACCAGCCAGAGAAAACGCTCTGCCTTTACGGTCTCATGTAATTAGGTCAGGACTATATGGATAATCACTTTCTCTTAAAAGCAACTGTGCTATGTAATACAACAGAGTCACAGGAGCAAAATCCATCATATTCACTGTCCCAGGAATCATGCAGGGTGTGTACATGGGAAAATCTTGGGTGGAATGGGTACGGGGAACAGAATTCGGCCTACTACAATCCTTTGTTCTGCAGAGAGTAATCCCATGTCAACCCTACCCAGAAACATCATATCAGCTATTTTATTTTTTATCTCTAAAATTCCAACTGGTTCTTTTAAAAAATCTTCCATTTTTTTTCTCATTACATTCACTATTTCTTTTAGATTGAAAAACATTTTGAACATACTTATAATATCTGTTTGAATGTTCTTATCTGGTAATTCTGCCATCACTGTCCTTTCTGAATCAGTTTCTGTTGAATGATTTTTCCCCCTTATATAGCACATTTTCCTGCTTCTTTACATGTTTAATAATTTTTTATTGAATGCTTAACATTGAATTTTATGTTGTTTGGTGAAAAATTTTTCTGTATTTCTTTAAACAGAGGTAGAACTTTGACAGAAAGTTAAGTAACTTATAGATCAATTTGATGTTTTCAAGGCTTGTTTTTAAGCTTTTTTTCTTGTGAGTCTAGAGGAGCCTTCATTTTAGGGCTACTTTAGTCTCCTACTAAGGTGTGGCTCTTCTGCAATCTCTAGTGAATGCCACCACTGTGAATATTCTTATACATATAAATTAAGTATCCATAATTTGCAGATGATACTTAAAGAAATGTAATGAAATACAGATATAAAAACTGTATTTTACTCTCAATAGCCAAATAAAAATACAACATATCATATCTCCGTGAAACCTGAGGTGTATACTTGTCTATAAACAATTACATTATGGATATTTATTTTATAACAATTAATGAAATACAAATACCCAAACAGGTCAGGAGATGAGGTCAATATTACCTTTGTAAAATGAGTGGGCAAAGCTCTGCTCAGGAATTAACTTGGCAAGGAATCCATGGTTCAAACTTGGATGAGGGATAGATGGTATGACCACAACTGTAGAGAAAATCATGGAATCAAATTTGAGCCAGCATGTAGCAACCTGCAACATGGTCCACTGGAGATCCATGACAACTCTATATTACTGCAACATGCAAACAGTACTAGCAATAAAGACTGCATCTCTGGGGGAAGGAAAGAGGTTATGTATTAAGAGAAAGGAGATATCATACACTTGTTAAGTAGAGTAATTTTAGCAACATACAGAAAGACATACACATACAAAATTAGAACTGGAAGGCTGACTAAAGTATTGCTTGTTTTATACATATAAAGCTGATATGAATGCATTAAAAATGAAGCAAAAGTTGATTAACATAATAAGAGTCTTAATGTTTTAAATGGTCAAAAGACATAAGCTGGAATGATAGGATAATGTTTAATTTGACGAATAAAGTTAAAAGTATACTATAATGAAATAATATCATGTTTATGTGTTCAAAGTAAATGTAGCATGCAACAATAAAGTATTATAGCTAAAACACAATCCATATTTCCACAAAAGCAAGGTAAAGGAGATATGATATGCTCAGGGAAAACAAGATGCAGAGATTTGACCACTAATTTCTACTCACTTTTTAAAATATCCATTTTATTTATATATCATATGCATTTATTTAGGAAAGACAATTTCAACTACAAATTAATCTAATGGTACATGAAATAACCACTAGATTACCAAGGATACATTGCAAACAACCAAGAAACAATTTTATAAACACATGGCAGGAAATGCAACTGATAGAAGGCACTCCATGATATTAAAATATTAGTTGCCAGAAAATGTGTTTATCATTTTCAAGCAGAGTAGGCAAAGCTGATAATGCAAGAACTCCCACAACCTGAGCATCTTCTCTAAATAAGAGAGATAATATGATCCAAGATGGTTCATTGTTGTCTGTAAGTCTTTGATTTTAATTGAAGCAACTTTGGTATAAAGTTTAAAATGTATGTTGGCTTATTATGAATCTCTGACAGAATATTTAGATACTTAAATAATTATACACTGCAAAAGAATCACAGAGAGTGAGAGCGAGAGAGAGAATAAGCAAGCAAGAAAGAAGTTATCTTTGAACTTGGCTATAAAGATCTATATTTTGGCTTATTCTTAGTCTTGAATTACTCTATAAGAATCTACTTTCATGTTCATAAAAGTTAAAAAGTAATACATTTAAAATATATCAGTTATTTGCATATTAAATAGTAAATGATTTATATTAACATATGGAAAACATTAAACCCAAACTGCACTGATAAAATGAGAATATAGCAAATATCATGGAAATTTACACATTTTTATGGAATTAAAGAGTATTAAATTGGCATTTATATACCAACTACTTATAAATATTTAAGATGATAATGAATAGGACTAGTTTAAAACTGGATGGGATGAAAAAGGAAATAAAAAGGAGATAAATGATGACAAAAATTCAAATAATTAAAAAAAATAGTACCTGTACTTGTTGGCGAATTTATTTCTTGTCTGATGTTTCTACCTGGTTGGCTTCCAGTTCTTGCAGTCTCTCGCTGGGGTTCTAATATGTCACGATACTTGGAAACCATCAGAACCGAAATGAAGTAAACAACAGCTAGAGCTAAGAACTGTGCCTGCTTGCTATCATCCTGTGTAAAATGAAAAGGCAGTTCTGACATTCAAATTTTTGAAGTTATCAGAGAATAAGAAACTACTATTTCATTTTCTTTATGGAGGCAAAATATGACATTTAACTTTTATTAAAACTTCTAAGTATACATTGTTATTTAATTAGTATCATTTAAGTATAAATACAAAACTCCAGAAATGTATCATGAGTTATAGGTTGAAATTTAATTTCAAAAAATGAGAATGTTAAAATTTTGCATTCATGCCACAAAATTTTATTCTTTGTCCTCTTCACCATTACTATCCATTACTTCCATAACTACAGAATATGTGTATTTATAAAATACACAGAAAGCATAAGGATGAAAGAATAATATCTGAATAAAAATCAATAGTTCCAAATGTTATAATTAAAAAAAATAGAATAAAATTATAATTGAGATACATGTACAATTCTAACATATTACTACCTTAAGAGACTATATGACTACAAAATAGGGGAAACATAAACAATGGGGGAACAGAAAATTGAACTTTATACAAACTCAATATGAGCTAGAAGTATGATATGGTAGCTTAAGGAAAGTCAATGCAACCTCTGACTGCATAAATAAATAAAAATAAGTAACAGTCCCACTCTTCCACCCTGGAAAAATGACCTCTAAAACACTGCCAATATTTGAGGCTCTGAACTTCAAAAGCTCAATGACAAAAATGGAAGTTTTCCCAGTGCAACAAATTGGTAAAAGGTATGAAAACAATTGGTGAAGTTAGGATACAGAGAGAATCGTTTCAAAAAAGCAGACTGCAGGGGCACCTGGGTGGCTCAGCTGGTTGAGCATCAGACTATTAATTTCAGCTCAGTCATGGTCTCAGGGTCGCGGGCTCCACCCTCATAGGGGAGTCTGCTTGAGATTCTCTCTGTCCCTCTTCCTTTGCCCCGGCCACACCCTTTCTCTCTCTCTCTCTCTTTCTCTAATAAATAAGTAAATCTTAAAAAAAAGCAGGATGCAGTCTAGTAGAAAAGATAACTCTGTAAGTATGCTTTGTAAAATATAAAGAGCTGCATGTAACCTTGAAAGCCTAGATAACTATATTGTAGGGAAAAACTGATAAGGAGGCAAACTTATAACCTCTAATACCACTTTCAAATTAGCCTGTATCGAAGGAATCAAATGTAAATGGTTATAAAGCCCTTTTCTAAGCTAGGTAAAGGTGACACTTCAAACCAAAACTGCAAGTAATTACTGTGGCCCACAGATAATAGGTAAAAAAAATGTATGATATGAATAAGGAAAGCAGACATGCATTAAAGTCTAGCAACTCCATTCAAGGCACTTTTTATTTTTACTTCATTTAAGCAAAATGCAAACAAGATTCAGAATGTATGTGCATTTGTCAGAAAAGAAAGCAAACAAGAAATATTTACTAATAATTTAATACTATGAAATGGGATTAGTACAGCTAATACAGAAAACTACCAAAACAGATTAAATTTGTTCTGAAATATTATAAACTTAGTATCTCATACTCTGAGGGTGACAGGCAGCTTTCCTAGAGATACAGTTTCTTAAAAGTGTTGGAAATACATACTCTGTGCACTATAATGCTGATGGAATAAATATATAGAGAGGGGACACAATCAAATACTTAAATAGTTATTATAAAGGAAAATGAAGTGCAATCCTATCAACAAAGATACTGACCAGGAATGAATTCAAACATAGCTCAAGCTGTGATGGACTGTGATATTCTACAACATTTACATTTCCACCACTGGAAACTCAGTGCCAGGCAATTAAAAAGCATGTGTGGAATGAATGCATGTTAACTACAAAGTTGCAGAGTTGCAAACAACAGATATTGTGAAGTGTCCTAGCCAAGCTAACGTCTCCCATATATATGGCATGAAAACAGTTGCCTTTTCTTTTCAAATCCAGATCTGCAAACCAATTGTGCTGCTTATTCCCAAAGAGTTCTATCTTTAAAAATGAAGCACAACATCTGGAGAACAAGTAAATTTTTATACAAATTAATTGTCTTGCCTACATATTTTATTATTATGAAGACATAAACTCTTATGTTTCCCCCATCTGCTTCAGAAATGGGTCCCTCCACTATTCAATCTTGAATCAGTAATATAATTAACTCTGAAATCCTTTAAAAATTTTAATGCTTCAACCAGGATGTTAAAAACCTTCTATATCAACTTTTAAGGATTAAAATTACTTCAGTTTATATAATTTTGTATATAAAGGACCTAGTATAGAAGAATACTGAATTTGTTTTCAAATTTTAGTTTATTGGGAACACTGAAAACAGGGTTGATTTTTTTTTTTTAAGATTTTATTTATTTATTTGACAGAGAGAGAGACAGCTAGAGAGGGAAGTGGGAGGGGGACAAGCAGGGGGAGTGGGAGAGGGAGAAGCAGGCTTCCCGCCGAGCAGGGAGCCTGATGCGGGGCTCGATCCCAGGACCCTGGAATCATGACCTGAGCCGAAGGCAGGCGCTTAACGACTGAGCCACCCAGGCACCCCAAGTGTTGATTTTTAAAGTCTAATTTTATTTCTTACCACATAGCAAATTTTGTCACACAACGCTTTTGCCTAGATTTAAACAGTTCATGTGAGTTTAAACCAGCAATGTCTTCATAAGAGAAAAAAAGCAAGATCAAGATACATTTATTGCATATTGTATATATATATGTATACAATGTACATATAGTTTTCCTTAAAAACCTAATTTTTAATCTCCTTTGTTTGTGAAATTAAGGCAATTAAAAATGACTACTGATTCACAAAAATTTCAAAAGTCAAGTATAATTCTTAGCATGATATCTACAATTGATTCTAAAATATATCAACTGTCAAACACTTCCATCAGGTGATGGGAGGAATGCGCTTGTTAAGAGCACCAAGTGGTGTACAGAAGTGTTGAATCACTACATTGTACACCTAAAACTAATTATTACACTGTATGTTAACTAACTGGAATTTAAATAAAAACTTAAAAATAAATAAATAAATAAATATAAAATAAAAGTGAAAACAGTATCTTAGAATCTATGAAATATGCTGATGAAAAAGAGAATACTTTGGAGAGGTCTACCTTAAGGTTCTCACCACCTCATATTACCTGGGGGAATCTTAAAATTTCTGAGTCTTAAATTTCTCTTAACCCTTAAATGGAAGCTTATGATAATACATATTAAGTGTCTGAAACACATTATAAACTCAACAAACACAAGTTGTATTACCTTAATGATGTTTGGAAGGTACATCTGGGAATACTTAATTCCCATCCTTCGGGAAGAAAGCTAGGCACCACTGCTGGGTTATCCAACATATTTAACATCTAGGAGTCTTAGAAAAAATTATCATAATCTACCATAATAACCTAATGCAGAATTTACTAACAATGTAAACATAATGTCACACTTAACATAAACCTCTTCTATGTTAGGTCTGAGTGTGCCTCTTGGAGATGAGGATATGCTCCATGTTTTAAACATTTTTCATTTGAAAAACATTCTTTCCATAGCACATTTTTTCAGGATGAGTAATTCTAACTTCTAAATGATGAACCTGTTAGTGATTTTTTTTTCCACAACTGGATTAGAGTCCAGATTATTATAAGACTCTTACATCATGATTTTTATACTATCATGCATTTTATCTCCATTTTTTTAAAAACTATTTTATTATTTATTAATTACAAAAGAAATATGGGTTTATTACAGAACATTTGAAAACACAAAAAAGTATAAAAGACTAAAGTATAAAATAAAAACTGTTTACCTAGAGATAATCATTAATAGCCCTTGGTATATTTTTTCTAGTCTTTTTTTTTTTAAAGGTACACATGTACGTGTACATACGCTCAACATAAAAATGTAGATTTGTGTAATATAAGTACTTTTGTATACTGCTGCTTTCCCTTAAAATATATAATGACCATTTTTCTATGTCACAAAATTTCCCTCAAAAATACGATTTTAATGGCTGCGTAGTGTCCCACTGAATGAATATACTATAATCTATTAAGCTGAAACTCTACTGTTAGGTATTTGTAACATTGCCAATTTTCCTGTAGGCATCTTTGATGAGCACATGAAGTCAGATAACTTCTGGGTAGAACCACTGGGTCACAGGGCGTCGATATTTGTAAGAGTTTTAACACATAATGCAAAAGAACTATTCAGGAAGTTTATCCAATTTAAACATCTACCAGTGATATATAACAGAGCATGTTTCAATGCACCCTTGCAATGCTGGGTATTATTTAAAATTTTTATTTATCTAATACTAAAAATATCTCACTTATTTTAATTTGCATTCCTTTGACTACTGGTGATACTGACTTCATCATGTATTTGTTACCTTATCTTTTATATTTAATATCCACTATCTAATTTTCTGTTGCTATGTTTGTAATTTTTCTACTAATTTATAAGAACTGATACATATTAAAGAGAGTGACAATTTTTCTGTTGCAGATTCCTACCATGCAGTATTATGCTGTGTGACTTATATACGTTTTAACCACTTTCTAAAGTACAAAGTACTCATCCAATTTATTGTTAAATATAAATTTAAAATACAGACTTTCTTACTCTTCATCTCAGAGTCCTGAGTTCAAGCCCCACACTGGGTGTGGAGCCTACTTAAAATAAATAAATAAATTTTCTTCTGTGTTTCATAAATCATCAATTAAAATAAGAAAAACAGACTCCAAAGTGGCTGGAAAACAATAACTATGTTAAGGAGTAATGTCAATATTGAATCTGCTGTAAAATACTATATATGTTTCTACGTGATTTGTGAAAAGGCCAATCTTATCTTTACTTGAATAAGTGATCATATAACTGGGGTGTTCCAAGAAACCATCTCCATAAGCTATCTTTTCCTTAAGCTTTACAAAGCTACTTTTGTAACTCAACTTCTCATAAATACCTATCATTTTTAAAACGCAGATCTTCTTTCAAAAGTAATTGCTGCCCCTCAAAAAAGTAATTGCCAGTAACACCTTAGTGAATTAATTCCTTTTATCCATAGTACAAGGAACGTTGATAATAACAACATAGTACCTAGAAATGGAGCAAGGAATACAAAAGAGAAAAGTAGGTGATTCAACACAAAGTGAATCATAATTTTTCAAGGTTATCCCCAGTCTTAGCATACACACAAACTAAATCAAAATTTTACATCACCTAAAAAAATGACGTATCAATAAGCTTTCAGAGAAAGCAAAGGCTCAATCATCCTATAATCAGAAGTATGTCCTAAACCTACAATTCTTGACATTAGGACATTTAGTTGTACTTGCAGCTTTCTTATAAAATTTAAACTTTTTTACACAAATGATAGTGGAAGATTTTTTTTCCTGGGAAATCAAGCAGGTATATAACTTACCACATCCCGAAAGACGACAGCACGAAGGCGATTAATATCAACATCCTGAAGAAGTCTATCAGGATCTTTAATAGGAGAAAGGTTACCTGGAACACTTTCTAATGGAGTCTTAAAAAAGAAAGAGAATTGTTAAAGAGAAAATAGCATAATACAGAAACTAATATAGGAGAGTAATTTCTAGTATCTTTAGGCATTACCTCCCCATCACTGAGTAACATTTATTGACAAGAGCACTCTATGACAAGACACTTCTTCTGTTCTCCTCTCTGCTACTGTCACAGTTTCACCTACTCGTAGTGTTCTTGTTCTTCATCACCACAGCTACCACAATAGACTCAGAAAAGTAGTAAGACTGACACGGAAAAGAGACTGATCTTGGACTTCAGAGGATTTGAGCTCAAACTCTGCTGTGTAACCTTGGACTTGTTACTAAAATTTTCTGAGCCTCACTTTCCCAATCTCTACTTAATAAATCTCTTTGAGTCATTGGGTTCATTTGTCCATCATGCTTTTATAACATACGAGATTACTACATTACATTGCATGAGATGTTATATGCATAAATATGTTATGACCTACAAAAACCTAAAAAAGGTAAACAAAAAAAAATGCAGTCATAGCCTTAATATTAAAGCTGAAAGACATTAAAGATCATAACGACCAAAAATCCTTTTTAAAGTTGAAGATACAAAACCTTACAAATTTTAAGTTAATGTCTCACATAGCAAACTAGTGAGAGAACAAGGTTCCTTGAAATTCAGTCTAGTACTTTATCACTTATACAACATTTTAAGGATTGTGTGGATTAATTAGGTCATATACACAGAGTACCAAATACAATTCCTGCAAATAGAATAACTTGTTACTCTAATTAAAAATAAATAAACTTCCTTCTAATCTTCTATACACTTCAATTATGATATTTCACTCTTAAATTAAGATGTTCGATTCCTCTGCAGCACAGGATAGTGAAAAGAATACGGCTTAGTTATTTGGTTTCCATTATAATTCCACGACTTACCAGGATATGACCTTAGGTGAGATATTAGCCTCTCTGGACCTCAGCTATATCATCTAAATAATAAGCTAATAATATTTATCACAGGATGATTAAAGAAAATAACACACTGTTTACAGCAGAGATGAAAAGGACACAATTTACAGCACAGATGAAGAAATTTATAAATATTTGAACTTACATATATCATTTTACATTTTATAAAGTATTTCCATATCCACAATTGAATTTGATCTTTATAAAGACTTTTTTATGGGTAAAGCTCTTTTTTACAAAGTATAGAAAGTGAGGTCCAATGAAGATGTATGACTCAGGCAAGTCTACACAGATTAGTATTCATCAAAATTATCTATGGTTCACTTACTAAAATCACATAAAAATGCATAAACACAAGTAGAAAAAAAAAACTCTCCCTCGCCAGGTCCACTGACTCGCTTTCTTAAAATGTGTTTTCTTACCAAGTCCACTTTTCCCCTAATATTTCTGCATCTATAGCTTATTAACCATTTTTCATTGCCAAGGTTCTTGCTAAAGAGACAGTGCCTAGCTCAACTAAATTACTACAAAATTCCTTCACATTGGACTTTTCTCTCCATGTTCTGCAATCAGAGTAATAGTTAGTTTGACAGTCTTGAAAAGTTCCCTATTATCTAGTGAATTCATTGCAGACACTTTAAGATCAAAGCTCTCAAAAATACTAATTTATTTATTCATTTCATGAGTATATAGACCTGCTAGAGAGAGGAAGGGAATTACTATTAATTGAAAGTTCACTGTGTGTCAGGAATTAACTAAGAACTTTAATTACTGCTTTTCATTTAGTTCATAGAAACACCTTGTAAATTAAGATTTGTATCTATTTTAAAGCCTGGAAAACTGAGGCACAGGAGACTAATTTGTCTTGGGTCACAAAACTAGTTACGGGGTAGAGCCAGCATACAAACTCAGACCTGTTTGATTCTAGAGTTACTGCTCTTTGGACAGAGTACTGCCAGTGTTATATATACAGGCTCTGGAATTACAAAGATGGATAAGATATGTACATACCTTCAAGTAACTTACAGTCTACTATGCCTACACAAATAACATGAGGCATTCTTGCTGATGTGTTCATATTTAATTTTCTAAGCAATGGAGAACACTTTGGAGACTTGTTAGCAATAAAATATGGTCTGATTATTATAGGAATGTTTTCTGACAGAATTGAAAAAGAGGCTACAATATATATTAAATATATGGTTGTTCTGTTTGAAAGTTACAGAAGTTTGAAGCCATAGAACTACTTAAATGAATTAAACTTCTATTTCAAGTCTTCACTTACTGAGCAGAAAAAAGGTTTGTCAATATCAAACATCTAGTTACAAGTGTAGTGTGTGATATGAGACATACAGGGTCTTATGAAAATATCAAATAGAGGAAACTACCCTAGACTGGGGTGGCAGTAAGGGTATCTGAAAACATTTTCCCCAAAGAGTAGCACTTAAGCTGAAGCCAAGAGTCAAATGGATTTTAACTGGATGAAAAGTTAAGGATGGACCCTTCAAGCAAAGGGAACCTATGAAAAAGTCTGAAGACAAAAAAAAAAAAAAAAAAAAGATTCTCTGATGAACTAAAGTCTATCATGTGACTAAAATGGCAAAAGCAAGGGGGTAAGAGGATAAAGCTGCTGTTGGAGAAGTAAGCCAGGGTCAGTCATGCAGGACTATAAAAGTCATGTTAATAAAACTTTGATGTGATGCAAAGGGTCAGTTAAACATGTGATAAAGAGCTAATTTAAAATGAGATTTACTGGTATATTCCAAAATACACTATTCATTCATTTCCTGGGCATTCAATAATATTATGGGAGTATCTATCACCAAAAACATATCCACTTAAAAAGTATAATTCATATATTGAGCTCTGTGAAAATATTTAACTATGAAAAACAGTAATAACTAAGAACTTTCAGAGCAATGTGTACTGATATCCTTACAAAAATCCTATGAAGTAGAATTATTAGTACCTTCATTGAATAAACAAAGAATGCAAGTCTCAGGTTAAATAATCTTGGTAATACAATTATGAAGAAGAAAAGCCAGCACCGAAGAAGCCTACAGCGGTCTGATTACCAAATCCTTTCTCTTTCTTTACACAATACCATGTTACTTTTTTCTCAGACTTAAAAAAACAAATTTTAAGGTACATTATATTTAACATAGAAAATGTTTAATTACCTTTGAAGATGCTGTGGCGGTCACACTTTGGGGAGCTTCCTGAGGTTTACTGCTGCCATGGGAAGATTTGCTCCCCCTGTCTCTCTGTCTCTGCCGACATTCTAAACAGTTTCTCACAGCAACACAACAAACTATTTAAAAACCAAAAGCATATTATTAATATAAGTTCTTGACTCTGATATGTTGAAAAGAGTTGCTAGCTTTTTTTTTCTTTCCCTTTTCTCCATTCATTATTCCTAAAACCAACTAGAACAAATATTTTTAAAAATTATGAAATACAGTAATGAAAAGTACATATAAAACATGTGTAGTTAAAAAATAAAAACAACACACCCATATACTACCAATCAGCTGCAGGAACAGAATATTACTGAAGCTCCCAATATATCCCTTCCTAATATATCCCCCCTCCATCGTTTAAAATCCTGAATTTCACAGATCAATAAAAACTTTTGAAACTTCATATTCACATTTGATAAGCTGTTCTGATTGACAAGACTTCTTCAGTAACATGACTACTTGGTGACTAACTGAGCACAGCTCCCCATTTCAGGAAGTGACAGAGCACCGCAGTGCAGACAGTCTGAGTCCCAACACCCACCTTTCTGTGTGGTGGGAAAGTCTACAGCCCTGTCAATAAGCATTCCACACGTACAAGCTTTTCACTTATTTACTTATTTTAAAAAGTCATATAGTAATAAACAGTACAGATTCTGGAATCTGACCACCTGAATTTTGCTCCTGGCTCTGCCCCGTATGAACTATGTGATCTTGGGCCAGCGGCTTAAACTCTGTGTGCCTCAGTTTCCTCATAAGTAAAATGAATATAAACATAGTAACCTCCTTACAGGACTGCTGAGAGTTAATTGCATTAATATATTTATAAAGTGCTTAGAACAGTAGACAGCACATATTGATATATAATTGCTTTGTTATTATTCACTTATAAAACTTTCCTGTAGATGACAAAAAAACAAATTGGCTAGGAAATACTGGGATAAAAATGAAATTAGCAGTATAACTTTGAAATATATTCAGAAATAAAAGCTCAGAATAACCAAATAAATGCTGGTTTTAAGATACTGAGGTACTTAAAAAAATTTCTCTGTCCCAGAGTTAACTCTGTCAGCTATTGTTAATTATCAATGGATATGTCCATAGCGGCCACAGTAAATTATGCCACACCTGTTGATTGTCAGAGAGATGTTAATGTGGTCAATTTCTCCATTAGAATGATTATGAAATGATTCCACTTAACCTGCCCATCTTTAAGAAATACAAAAGGAAAAAAGTAGGTTTCATTCCATCATTCTTAAAGCAAGTTATTATTCCTGCCTTGGATCAGAACAATTTATCCCCTGAAACTATACACGTGTAGATTTTTATATAATTTTTAAAATTATGGTTAAAAAGAGTACACGTCAGAAACTTCTTCCTATGTAATGCCTTACTTTCTTGTGTCCTACTCATGCTCTAAGGCAAGTATAAAAACGATTGCTTGCTGGTCCCTTGTAAAGTCTAAGTAGTATAAGTAAATTTCCCCTTTAAGAAAGGTAGGATATGTAAGAATGGATGTAAAGAGATGGACTAAATTTACTAAGAGTTTTCAATGCTAACTTTTCTTTGCAACACAGGGTTGTAAATGAACAGTATAGTAAAGTAACGTTTGTTAGTGTTAACTGCTTACTCTGAGAAACAATGACATTGGAATAGTCAGTTTTATCCTTTGGCATTCTGTGTATAAAAACTATGTCACTGGTCTTCCAACATATTTGTGGGTCAGGACAACTATCTTCTATATGCGTTTACCAAAACAGGAGTCCTAAGGGGATTTACATTAAAATCATGTCAATGAAAAATGTTACAGTCCTATTGATTTTGAAATAATTCAAAATATATTTGACTTCATTTCAAATTATAATCCATTAAAGATGATCAATTTCATGAAATCTCCAATGTGATGATAGCACATTTTTTTTAATTTAGTAATTCTCAAGAATTACAATGTAATCTCTATACAACATAATCATTAACTTGTATCATCAATACTTTACGTACCACAGAGCATCAAAAAACTAAACTGTAGGTAATTATTTAACATGCACCATTATTCTTAACAGACTTACCTAACCTTAGGCACTGTCTCATTAAACCTCCAGAAGACATGTTTTTTTCAGCTTCAATCTCACTAAAATTTAGAGAGCTGGCAAATACAAGTACATCAACCATAGCCATCAATCGGCTGAGGAAAGTTACTGCTGTCTCAGCTGACATGCCTTGTGTCACTTCAATATTTTCCAATTCCGTCTTTAAAAAAGTAGAAGATTTAAGTCTTGTTTAAAATTTGGAAATATAATACATATACATACATGCTACAGGTAAACAGTAGTTCAGCATATCTAGTATATTTTCTAAACAAAATAAATTATAAATTATAAACTGATTCCACATATCAAAAGAACTGGTTGTTAAATTTAATTAGTTTACCTATGAATTATCCTTGAATAAAGGAAAAGTCCATTTTTAAAATGAAGGATAAATTTAAATGTCTCACTTACAAAACTATATTCCAAACTTAAGATCATTTCATAAAGATATTTAGGAATAATTACACATCTATATTTTACTACTTTTGTCTTATTTTATTAATAAAGATATAAAATAGATACTTTCCTAAAATCTTCACTCTCATTTATTAAAAGATATGCTTTAACTTCTCTTTAGTATAAATGCGTGATGAGTAATAGTAAAGATATATGGCACTTCCAATCGGCATCAAAATGAGACAACTGTTAAATGAGAACACATAATGATTTCTTACCCATTTCAGAATAAACTAAGTCACTAGGTATCTCATACATACAATAAAAATCTAGGGTAAAAATAATCAAGAAAATCACTAATTCCTCTAAAGATATTAATTTGTGACCTATAAGACACTAGCAATAAGAAGCATCAGTAACATTCTAGTTAGGTACAACTATACTTTCACTAAAATATTGTCTATGATAAAATACAATTTCATGCTTTCAAAGGGAATGTCACAAAGTAGTATTTCTGGAGATGTGTAACTTTGTATTTTATAAGCAACAGCAACATTTCTTATTTTAGTTTTCATTCTGTATTATATAACATTTTAATTATTTTGGTTCATTATAACTAGGCCTCATTTTCTCAGTGCCACAAGGGGCAGAGAAAAGTAAGAAGTGCTTTATAAATAAAAAGTACTACTGCTTAAATTTTCTGAAAATGGGCACACTAGCCATATTGATTAACCTTACTTCTTTACCAAATGATAAATTCAACTACAACATAAGCATATATTACAGGTATCTACTCCTATTTAATGTTCCATTTTGATATTGTTTATGCCCATCAGTCTACCTAAACAGATTCCTGCTCACATTAAAATGGAAATGTCAGCAGGAAACACTGATAAAAAAAACCAAAAACAACACAACTCTTAAAACACTTCTTGAGCACAAGATGGATAATAAAAATGATAGGTGACTACTGCAAGCACTATATAACTAAACTCCATTCTAAATGGAGTATAAAATGTAACAACCTTTCTTCCTTCCATTTAAAAGCAAAATAGTGTTAAAACCATTCTCTCTAAAATGAGCTTGAAAATAGACAAAAATTTGTTTTCAATTGTTGATTTACATTATGCCAATTCAGTATCTGTGGTCTAAAGAAATAATTCATTACTTGGATTTCTTAAATACAGATTCCTTATTTCCTAGCACTTCATTGATATACAGCATTATTTCATAGCATGAATTAAAAATCTGTGATTACAACACAATAGTTCATATTAAAAAGCAAAAAAAAAAAACTTTACATAAGAACTCTTTTAAATCTCAGTTAATACAAGTGTCTATAATGGAATGGAAGATCTGGCCATTGCTTAGGTCTATCAAATGTTCTAAATAAATTTTCAAAAATATTAGAATTCTATAATATCTATAGATGCATTCTCAAAGAAATTCATCATTTTGAATTACTCAAATTGTAAGATTTATTTATTAGTTATCACTTTATTAGTTAATGGTCTTATTTTCATGTCTTTTGTGGTCTACTAGGTCTAAACTTCAAAATATGTTTTCATTTTTAAATGACTAAATTACATACAGAAATTATTAACAGAATTATTAATCAGCCATGTAATTTGCCAAACTGTTATTTTTGACTAAAGAAAATAAAATTTTAAAAAGCATTCTTAACACAAAAAACCAAAAAGGGAGTTCTTAATTAATTCCATATAAAAGTAATTTATAATTTTGCTGAAATGTTATATAAACATTATAACATACATTTAACAATAAAGATCACTCACATATGATTATTATTAAATCCTAAAATAATATATATCCCATCCAATTTCCTTTCATTGGAACCAATTAACATCTGATTGTACATATGAATGAAATTTGTTTTCATTATATTACAATAGTTTAGTCTAAAGGTTATTGTGAATAATAATTCATCAATGCATTGAGAAAAAGTCCTTTTAATTAATATTTTAAATATACCAAAGATAGGTCTAATATTAAAGATGGTATGGAAACTCAAAATATAACCAAGTCAAAAATTTCATAAATAAGCAAAAATAAAACTGAAAACTGAAAACCTGAAAATTACTGAAGTAATACTAACCTTAGAACCCTGGACATGCATTAGACAAAACAGACAACAGATCAAAAAAGTACAAGAAAAGGAAATTATTAAAATTAAATAAAAATACAATGTAAAATTGAAACACAAAGTAATATATTAAAAATTATATTTATTTTATTAGAAGCAAAGTTCTTAGAAGAGATATTCCTTTTATAAATTACATATGATTAAGATTAAATATCAAATATTTAGACTAATGTTTATTTTATTTCATTAGAGTAACTCTGCCCAAATAACATATAAATTATTTATATTTATATAGTTCATATACTAAAATTATGCATATTCTATTTTATAAAATAAATATATTTTCCTAGCAGATACCTAAGGAAGCATTTTAATAAATAAACTAATATGATGTCTCTGTAAAAGCCCTAACTCAGTACTGGGTTAGGCAGGAATGACTTAAGGAAATAAACTATTTATACCAACCTTCTAGAATTTTCATTAAGGAATCATGTTATAATTTGTTTTTTAAAATATTTGGAGCCCTTCCTATAGATCAAAATCCCAGGAGTCAAAGAATAAAATACTGTAGTGATTATAACTTAAAAACCATTTTCCCTTGCTAGAAAAGAACTTACTGATACACTAATGAGGCCTTCATGTGAACTAAGCTAACTATATAGATATTATACTAAATTTCAGAGTCTTAACTAAGAATTATATTCAATATATTCAAAAGTGTGGCTAGAATTAAGTTTCACAATTAAAGTCATCAACTATTCTTATTGTCTGATTTTTGACAACAAATATATGTGAGCATAAATTTCAATAAACACCATTTTCATGGTACACTGTATAGAAAATGCATAAAAGCCTCCTGAGAATACTACAGTATGATCAGTATTATGAGACAAACAAAAAAATTAGTAATTTAGTAATTAGTAAACCAGTAATTAGTAAATTAACTCCACATTCTGATAATGGTAAGGAAATACAAACTAAATTTAAGATCTTGTCATCATTTTTTTGACAGAAAATATTGCTCTTCTTTCATGATTATGAAACTATTAGGAAAGCCAGAAGTATCAGTCACTATTATTTTTTTAAATAGACAAATGACACTGAATTAAATTCTAAACATTCAGTGTTTTGGATGGTGGACCAAAATGATCAACTTAAAATCACAAAGTGATTATGCAATTTGTATTTGATCCATGTTCTTTGCTTCTCTTCATTTTTTTTCCTACAACTCCTTGCTTTCACTCATGACCAACTTGTACAACATATAGAGAATAAAAGAAAGGGTTCAACTGACTAGTCATAGAAATACTAACTCTAAAAACAACATCAATAACAACAAAAATAATTCCTCTTTCTAAAACCAAAGATTGGTCAAACTGTATACTAAGAAGTTTAAAATTTTTCCCTGGGTACTAAAGTTAAACCCACTGGTTTAATTTATAGACTTGAAACTATTTTTGTAATTTATTTTCTATGCTACATAGGACTTTAAATAATCTAGGCAAAGCTAAAATTGCAAAAAGTCCTGCTTCTTCAATGAATATTAAGTTGAAGGGGTTCACTAATACTGTATATGTATACTCTTTTTTCCTTAAAGTTTCCACTGAAATATTACAAGTAACATTAATCTAAACAATTCAACTTTTCTTACATGATACTGCAACCAGCAATACACAAATGTTATCCTTAGTGGAAATCAGTATATGCATATGAGATCCCAAAGCAGAAAACAGACCACCACTATGCCAATCCCATTGGGATAGCAGACAAAAAGACTATACCATGTAAATCTTTTGCCATCAAAATGAATCACCCATTATAAATAAATTTGCCTCAGATACCCTATTTTAGAATTCTGAATATGGCAGATTATTTTATAAATGGGAAAATTACTCTATCATGACACAGATCTGAATAAACAGTTCCGAAAGGGTACTAAATGAAGGAAACATCAAGAGCCTTCTCCATCTAATGAGCTTTACACTTATTACTTATCCTAATTTTCACAAACTCCCTGTTAAATAAGCATAATTAACACCTTTTCATAAATGAAGAAATTGAGAGTAAGGTCCTATCTAGTAAGTGGTAGAACCCAGATTAAAATACAGATTTATCTCATGCCAAAATCCATAATCCATATACTTTATATTGAATCCTAACTTCAAAAAGATTGTGTCTGAATCTCACTGATGATGGGAAACAATTCTGTTTTGATGAAAATGAGATTTCCATACTTATCTGAGATCCACACTTATACTGAGAAATGGGAAAGACATATTCCTGACCATTGAACTACATCTTTTTAAGATACTACACAGTCTTGATTACTGTGATTAATATATAATGATTCTTTCAAAACGGTTTTAATTATCCCATGTGAATTTTTTAAAAAATAGTGTTTATAACTATAAAAAATTTTGGTGGGATTTTGGGAGGAACTGTGATACATCTAAATATCAATTTGGGGACAAGGGTTACCTTTATTATGTTGAGTTTCCAACCCATAAACATGGTATAGTCTCCATTTATTTAGACCATCTTTGATTGCTTTTACAAGTCTTTTGTAGTTTTTGGAATAAAAATATCATATATTTATTGTTATATTAAAACTAAGTATTTCATATTGAGTGATTACATATGGTACTGTATTTTTAATTTCTGCGTCCACATGTTCATTGCTAGTAGAAATAAATACAACTAATATTGTTGGTCACCTTGGTAAAATAGAAAAAGAAGAATACGTAGCATTCTATTTACCCTCTCAAAATTAAATACAATTTCAATATTAGACATGTCAAATGCTAAAAAAAAAATAGTATGGCTGAATGTGAAATGTTACATATCTTCTAATAGAACATAATGACCACAACGTTCGATGAAATTGTTCTAAAAATTAAACTAAATATTCAGTAAGTCAAATTCAAGTTCTTGTTTAATAGGAAATAATGAGTTTATCTTAAGCTCTAACTACTGAATTTTCAATGGTCAGTAATAAATAATAGCTTTCACTAAAACATTATACTATGACATTTGTATTTTATGTGAGGATCATGCTCTAAGTCAGCGGTCAGTAAACTATGACCCATAAATCAATCTGCCCCACTGCCTGTTTTTATAAGTAAAGTTTTATTGAGACAAACCCACACATTCCTTTATGTAACTGTCTATGGTTGCTTTTGCAGAATAGCAGAGTTGAGTAGTTGAGACAGATAGCATGTAGCTCACAGAACTGAAAATATTTATCATCTGACCCATACAGAAAAAGTTGGCCAGTCACAGGCATCCATCATTATTCATATTTATTCATGCACATATGCATTTAATGAATATTTTAATATTTAAAATATCTTAAATATTTTTAAAACTACACAAACCTAAACAAAATCATGAGATCACTCAAACATCAGTATCAAATGTTTCTCTCTTCATGTATCTAGGATTGAAATTATAATGCCACCTACATGACAATGTTTTCTTCTGCTAATCTGTATACTGTCAATGCTTCCTTTTTCACTTTTGGATTTTTACATGTTAATTCTAAGTCAAAAGCTCTTTATATATGCAGTTCTAATTGTCTTCTTTATTTAATCTCCTCTTTCCCAACTTTCTCCCTCTACTACATTACAATTTTTCACAGGAATGTTACACAATCAAGTAAGAGAAGACAATACTCAGTAGTCAGCACCAATCATGGTTCTACCAGTATAAAGTGGGAAAAAACATTCTGGCTGTTTCTTTTAAGGAAGCAATTTATTCCAAGAACATAATCAGCTATTGTATACCAGGCATAGGTACAATCAGTTAAAGAACCAAAATGACAGAAATATAGAGAAATAGACAATGAAAAAAATTTCTACAACTGAATGAATTCCTAAGTCTGTTAAGAACGTTGTAGGCAAGGGCACCTGGGTGGCTCAGTTGTTAAGCGTCTGCCTTCAGCTCAGGTCAGGATCCCAGGGTCCTGGGATGGAGCTCCACAGCAGGCTCCCTGCTCCGCGGAGAGCCTGCTTCTCCCTCTCCCTCCCCCACCTCAGGCTCGCTCTCTCGCTCTCAAATAAATAAATAAAATCTTAAAAAAAAAAAAGAGTATTCTAAGCAATAAGTAGTTTCAAATTGCAAAATATAGTGGTCCACACTGCAAAGGTAATAATTTTGGAAGTCAAACCTCAAATGTCAGTATCTTTATTATATATTCATTACAAAATAAAAAATAAGTAAATTTGGGCAGTGAAATAGTATGTAAATCATAACATTTATGGACAATTTATTTTAGTAATTTCATATTTTCTCTATCTTGATGGAGATCTTTCAGCTTTAAAATTTGGAAGACTATTTAGTAATATGAGTATTTCAAGCTTATACAAATTTTAATACCTACTACTAATTTTATATAGAGGTCATCTTCAGTTCTGCACAAAATTTTAAAATAATACTATAAAATGAATTTCAATATAACCTTTTAAAATTTCTTGATGACAAAGGATTATTCAGAAAACATTAAAAAATTTTATATGATGAAGAAAAATGTCAGGAGAGAATATTGATATTTTTCAGTTTTTAATGTATAGAAGGGAAAAAACCCTCCGTTTCAATATTAGAATTCATTTTGGAAATCATACACAACTCTTGATTTACCTGAATTTGGTGTAAATCACCAGGAGAAATCAGAGATTGAAGAGAAGGGATGGTAGGTACAATAATCTCACAGGATATCTACACTCTTCACATGCCATCAACTATTTTTCTTCCTGGCTCCATTTCCTTGCTTAGCTGCTAATTTCATTAAGGCCCTAATAATGATGATCTATTTGCTGCTCTCCTTCTTGAACTAGCCTGCTTCCCTTGTCAACTTCTTGAATAAATTTATGGATGAAATCGAAGTGTACATGCCTGTGAGGGGGGAAAGATGTTGGGCATACAATCTTTTGCTGCCAATATTTAAGTTTCAGTTTGGGGGTGATGGCATTGAAAAAACTATAGTGAGAAAAGGAATCATATAAGAAAAGCTGGTTAATAATGAAATAAAGCCAGAGATTAATTTGGAAACACTGCTCCACCAAGTAAAAGACATCTTAACAAAAGAGCAGGTTTCTCTGTGGAGAGAGCATACCTTTTGGGTTCATGGATTTGTTTCCAATATGGTGGCAGGAACACAGTCAATATGCGAAGTAGAGTTCTACATTCTTTCCTATCTGGGCAGGCAGCTATGGAGTCTTTTTTTTTTTTTTTTAAATATAAACCAGAAATTTTTTTAAACTACAACTAAAATATAAAGTTAACATTGACCTATTATATTTTAAACATATAGTTAATATTAAATGACTTTAAAACTTAATATATTTCAATGTTTTATCTAGAAAGACAGCTGTATCTTTTTAAATAAATGTTGAACTAGATAAATTCACATGCAAATGCTATTACAGCCCATATGTCTATAAAAAGTTTTTTGAGTTTTTTAAGGATTATGAAATTGTTCAAATAGTGTAAAAGTGGTATGTTATTTGTATTTTTTCTATCTGAGGTGCCTAAGTTTTAAGTAAGAATTCATTAATTTGGTTCCGTTTTGGAAGCAGATTGCTGGCTTCAAGATTAAATCTCAGAGAACAAGAATGTAAAAGTCCCATATATAGTTTAAAATAATATTAAGTTTAGAAATAATATTTCAAGCAATTCACATGAGGTTTTGCATATCTAATGATTTTTTTCTAAATTTAGATTTATGACTCTATTTACTTACACAATAACCATGTGCTTGTATTTAGAATTTCAAGAGTAATAGAATAAAATTTTTTTTTTACCCTAATATATATTTGAAGAAATAGGCAATATATGGGAAATAAAGTTAAGTCATTTATAGTTTTGGCTCTCCTTCAAAAGTATTCATCAAATCACCAGAGAAATATTTTCACAGACACACATGGCTGAAACCCAACACTGACAAAAAGAAATGGGGAGAAGTTGCCTTAGGTGAACGTATCTCCTTAAAATCTGTTTACAGTAGAGAACACTGCTGACAGGCTCTAGTCAGGTAATTACAAAATACACCACTAGATGGAAGCAAAGTACTTACAGTTGGTGATGTAGCAGCAGAGAGCAAAGGTAAAATTCCTCCACAAGCAATAATGATGTTGTCTACCATTTGGGAAATGAGGTGAATTGTGTTATGTACAAAAATAATATTTTCATTACTATTGACAAAATCCATTACAGACTTTGTGGAATGACTAAAAGAGCAGAAAAACAAAACACAAATGAACATTTTACCTTATGAAGTTAACTTTCTAACATTTATAAAGTAAAAAATATTGAAGAGTGAGGCAAATTTAAAATGGAATTATTAGAAAAGAAAATAATTTACAATTGAGATATCATACTACCGAAGACTTAACATTCATCCCCGCAGGGTTTCTTTGTACCCAAATGTATTAACTCATTACTGGGTTTCTGCTTTAAAACTACAGTACGTGTTTATTTTGTGTTGAAATCAATTTTCCTTATTTACCATCCTCAGGTACTCTAGAACAACTAGATAGTTAACTCTAAGTTTACCTTTCAGGCAGTTTCTGTTTATCACCAGATTGCAGCCCCACCTGTGACCAGCCATATTGAAAATGTATACTGCTAGTCACAGAAGTAACATGATAGGGAAATAGAAATAAATCAGCAAAAATTCAAGGACTTATTGAATAAAAGGAGGAAAAATATCTTAAAGGTCAGCAGTGCAGCTTTTCCATACAAAACATGCAACTTAGATACCCAGAAAAATACACTGCTTTAATTTGATGTCTGTCAAGAATATGAACTGTTTTCTAATGGGAAAAAAAGAGATTACTCCATGATCAACTGTTCTTTTTTGTTCAATTTTAATATCTCAAATTTGGTCTGTTTTTCAATTTTGAAGTTCCACTTTTTCCTTAACATCCCACAAACAGCTGTAGACATGAAATGGTGTCCACATGTCAAAAAGCTCATCAAGGAAAGCTGCCAGTTGGTTTCCGTACGGATGCCAACAGCCAATTCTGTCAACCAAAAGGTTCAATTTTATGAAAGACTGAAACAAAAACTCATCCAATTTTTTTTTTTTTTTTGAGAGAGAGAATAGAGAGAGAGCACATGAGAAGGGGGAGGGTCAGAGGGAGAAGCAGACTCCCCGCTGAGCAGGGAGTCTGATACGGGACTCGATCCCGGGACTCCAGGATCATGACCTGAGCCGAAGGCAGTCGCTTAACCAACTGAGCCACCCAGGCACCCAAAACTCATCCAATTTTTATAGGAATTCAATGGTATCTGGTATGTAGTGGCTACTCCAATGTTGGAAACAAGGCAAAGTGCTATAGGACTTAAACACTGTAACCGATCCAGTCAAGAACACAGTGAAACCAACTGAGGCATCATTCACTCCAAGGACTCAGCATTAGTTCACTAGGAGGGCTGTGGCCACTTTCTTCTGTGTGTGAAGTTAAGTAATGTTCACAATATTTACAATAAGAAAAAGATCTTCCATTGCTCATGATGTATCTTACTGATAGCAAAAAGAATTAGTCATGCTTCTTTTCATATCACATGACGGTGGCAAGACGAGAGAGAACATGATTATCTAACACTGGTTAAGGATAAATTCTCTGAAGAAAAAGCATCAGCAACTGAATGGAAGGCCAGATATCAGTTCTTCTTTAGCTGATACTCAATCTTTAGCATGATCAATTTTAAGTCAATGATTCTCACTCTTTACAAATGTAAACTATCATCTATGACATCTTAGATGTCAAGATGTTTGCCCAATCCTAAAAGTAAGTGCTATCTTTTAAAAAATTAAATTAGGATCACCTGGATGGCTCAGTCGGTTAAGCATCTGCCTTCAGCTCAGGTTATGATCTCAGGGTCCTGGGATGGGCCCTGCATCAGGCTCGCTGCTCAGTAGGGAATCTGCTTCTTCCTCTCCCTCTCCCTCTGCCCCTCTCCCCTTTCCTGCTTGTGCACGTGCTCTCTCTCTCAAATAAAAATAAAATCTTTTAAAAAATTAAATTACGTAAAATTCTGTTTGGGGAATTTTATGACAGCTCGTGAAAGAGAACAGAGACACATGGTATCTATGTATATGTTATGTTTCCATCATATGTTAAAGGAAGGAAAGCTGAATATCTCTCATTTGGGGACTACTAATAATTGTAATTAATAAGTTACACTATATATCTCCATTGATAGTCATGTTAACAGTAATGTATTTCATTGTATTCCAGTTTCCTTATTTAGCATCCCTAGGTAATTTAGCAAATAACAACACTAGCAATGGAAAGACCATTGTTTCTATCACATGAGTAGCCTAAGGACAAACTGATCAAATAAAATTAGAAGTAAAAACTTTCTGTAGCAGACACTGTTTTCCATAATAGTTATTCCTTCTTCCCTGCTAACACAATCTAGATTTTGTTCTATTGTTGAGCTAGATCAGGTATAGGAAAGGTTGGCTTTATTCCAGCTACTAGATTATTAACCAGTATTGCTCTAAATAGGAGAGTCATTATTAATAATCCCATTCCCCTTTGCTGGTGATTGACTGCTGGCACATAAGAGGTAAGGGGGAGATTTCTTGAGGGGCTTCTTTTAGAAAAGAAGAAAGGAGGGGAGGGTAAGGAATGGGAAAGGGAAAAAGTAGAGGAGGAGGAGGAAGAAACAATGGGGAGACGAAAAAAGAGGAGAGAGAGGAGGAGGAAGGAGAGGGAAAAAAGGAAGAGGAGGAATGAAGAAAAGGATGAAGGAGGAAGAAGAGCCCCTGCCTTCTAGTTTGGGCAAGTTTCCTATGTTGAACTGGTGCTGGGAGCTGAATCAGCCACCTTGAATCTCAGAAGGAAAATTAGGCAAAGCCTCCTTCAGTCCAGAGAAGACCATGCCACTGATTGTTTAAGTCAATGACAGTGGGGTTCTCTGTCACAGCCATCAACTTCCTAATTTATGTGCATGCACACATAAATGACGTACTCTCATAACTGCTTAATTTGTTGCATATTTGTTATTAGAAAATTAACTGAAAGTGAGGTAAGGTAATGATTTAATTTATGCAGACTTTGTTTTCCTTAAGTGATGATTTAATTTATGTAGACTGTTTTCTTTAAGTGATTATATATGAGCTGATACCAACTACTTTAAGGGTAAAGGCTCTAAAAATAGATGTCATAAGGTGATTTTAAATTCTATTTTAACACTACATGTTATAATCTTATTACTAAGAATATATTTAGTATATGGTATTAATTTTAACAGAAGAATAAAAATGTGGAAACACCTTTGAACCCAAACTGAAACTTTTTATTGTTGTTGCTAAATCTCTTTTATATATAGAATAGGCAAAATTTTGCTTTTTAATTGTCTTAAGCCTAAATTCTTGGACACCTTTTGACTTGAGCCCTAGGCCTTATAACCTGTGTGAAAATATTCAAGTTTCTATATAAAATTTCAATATTGGATTACTTTTAGTAAATTCAATTTGTGAGATTATTCAATGATATAATTCCCTTATGGATCAACTGATGTCACTAATTTAAAATACTCATTTTCTTCAGTGAAAGTTGCCTTATTTAAGAAAAGAAATATTTCTACCTCCTCCAAACATGTACATCTGTTTCTAATGCAAATAGTAAATCGGTGAGAAGTCGCTGGTGCATTGGAGACCATTTAAACTCAGGAATACGGAACATTGTAGTACGTGGGCCTGGGCTGAACTGGCGCCGCTGTTCCTCAGTCATCGGCATTCCTCGAAATCCTAAATCAACGCGGAGATCTCTGTCTTGCTGTGTAATAGACCGGCCCTGAACAGCCTAGAGAAAGAAAAGGTGAACTTTTGTAGACTGCAAGAGAAATTTTCAAAATTTCTTTTGTTTCAAAAAGAAAACAGAAAGTATAATCAAGTGAGTGAGTAAAGCTTTGCATATGACTTTGGTAGGTTATGTATCTTACATGTATTATTCATCTGGTGATTCCCTGGACAGAAACCTTTTTGAGCTGAAGAGGATACTGTTATTACTTTTATTTTGCTGTTTCAAAAACTATGCAAGGTAATCAAATACCTCAGGTCTAACACCAAAGTTCACACTGAAAACCAAGTCCTCTTTACCCCTGTTTATGGAGTCTTCATATTAGACCACATTTCTTCCTTAGGAAAGTGAGCATATAACTCACATTGAATTGTACTGGATATATATCATCAACTAACTATAATTGGAAACACAAGATTAAAAAATATTACTTGAACAGATTCAGGTTAACTCAAAGTCTATTTCACTCACAATACTTCAATTTAGAAAAACAGTACATTTATTTGATAAGTTAGAAAACCAGAAAGTACCTACAAACTCTAAGTGAAAACCAGGCAAGCCCAGTGATTACCACGTTCAATAAACAATGCACCATGCTGGGGCGCCTGGGAGGCTTAGTCGCTAAGCATCTGCCTTCGGCTCAGGTCATGATCCCAGGGTCCTGGGATCGAGCCCCACATTGGGCTCCCTGCTCAGCGGGAAGCCTGTTTCTCCCTCTCCCACTCCCCCACTTGTGTTCCCGCTCTCCCTATCTCTCTGTCAAATAAATAAATAAAAATCTTTAAATAAATAAATAAATAAATAAATAAATAAATAAATAAATAAAAACAAGGCATCATGCTTTCCTTTCTTTTAAGTCTTTACCTAATTCAGTATCTCCACTCCCTTCCAGTTATCACTGTGGTGCAACTGCCACAAAAGGTGGAAACTGGCAGTTAATAGAGAAAAAATAAAAATACCTTTCCCATACACAGAAGATACTTTTTGTTTCTGTTTTTATTTTCCAAACACAGAATATATTATTAATATTGTTACTAGAGTACAAAGACACCAGAAATGTATGGTTTACTTTTTATAATATAATTCTAATGGAAACATGTTAATTTTATCTTTGAGGACATTAAAAGGTGAGTGGAAAACCTGGAGAAACACCAAAAAACAAATCATTAAGTGTAAAATTATTTTTCAACTCCTAACCATAAGGTAATTTAGCCTAGAAAACAAGGAAATAGTCTTAAAACTCAAAGCTCCACAATTAAAATTCATATCAGAAAACAGCATCTATTTTTAGCTTTATTCTGGTGAGGCCAGAACTGCAGCACTAACGTTTCCTCACCGCCAGGCCTAAGAGTCTTTAATTTCCTCATAACAGATTCCTATCCAAGTGGTTGTAAAGAAAATTCTCACTGCTAATAACTGCACATTTTCTCAGCCATATTACCTACCTCACAGGGTGATTGTGAGGATTAAATCTGAAAACATACAGCACAGTGCCTGGAACACAGTAGGCACTTGATAAATAACAATTCCCTTTCCCCTTACCCTTCATTTCATTTATCTGTTCAATCTGGGCTCTAAGTCCTCTTTTCTATAATTCACAGAACAAGGTTGGGCCTGAAGCTTTAAAAGGTTAATAATCAAGTATTCAGAATGAAGATCTTGAGTACAAAATGTATAAATTTAGTCACAGTGTCATAACCTATTAGAATGGGTAGAGCCCGTAAAGGTCACATTTTAATCGAGTACAACCTCTTGTACTGTCTAAGGAAATTCAAGGCCCAAAGAGGTTCAGCTAAGTTCCACAGACAGATTGTGGCAGAGTTGGAAATACAATTCAGGTATTTTAAATGTCTCTTATGTATACTACCACACTATTTGATTCCATAAATTACTATAGCACCATAATTAAGTATAAACATGGTGTAGCTGGTAAGAAATGACTCTTAACTGCTGTGGTGCTATCAACTCATTATCTGTTCGAAGCATTTTTAGAACTCATGTAGGGTAACTCACTTGCGTTGTAGCAGTGGTCTGGATTTTTCGAATTTCCTTTCCTGATTCTTTGCCATCGTCAGATCTCTCAGTGTCTGAAATTATACTTCCTGCATCAATATTTGGTACAATTTTGCTACCAGATGACTCAGTTTCCAGAGTTGTAGCGGTCATTTCAGCATACTCTAACCCTTTAGAGGATGACGCTAAGTCTCTTTCAGAAATACTGCTCATTCCATCTGAAGTTGTATGGATTTTGAACTCTTTTTCTTCTATTATACTTGATGTACAACTCAAGTCTACACTACCAGTCATGTGAGCAAGCAATCCAAGATCATCACTAACACCAAGATGTACTTGTGTATCCTGGATATTTGGAATAATGTGATTGCTAGAAAGTTCAGGAAGAAGTTTCTCCTCCTGTTTGGGTATTTTATCAAAGAGAAATGACGTACTACTATTAGGAAGTTCATCTTTCTCATCTGCTAATGTTATCAATGGACCGTTATCCTTTTCTTCATTTTTTTTAATGATACCAACACTTCCATGTACATTGTTCTGGAGTTTCTCAACAGCAGCACTATATACATTATCCAACAAAGATTCAACCTCCACAAGGGCACCATTCTCTCCACCTACTAAAGTCTCTGGTGATAAATCCATATCATCAAGCTTTACTTCTGTTGCTTCTACTTTCTCTGCTTTTATATCAACTAAAAGATCATGCACTTCCACATGTACACCACTTCCCGGTCTATCTGAATTTCCAAGAATATCATCTGACACTTTTGTTGACATGAGCAAGTCTCTAGTATCTGTGCTGACAGGGTAATCTGTCTCACTTTCTGGACTCTGGCTTTGTGAAAGATCTTCTATCTCTCGAATTTCCATTCCACCTTTTGCTCCTGTAGTCTGTGATGAAAGACCAGAGATAGTGCTCACATTCCCTTTTTTTCCCTTTTTAATGTTTTCCTCCTCTTGTCTCTGATATTCTTCATACATTTTGGCTAGGTATTCCTTATGTGCTTCATAAGTGACCTTAGGAATAAGTGAAGAAAACATTAAGGCATTTTATATACGTACCGAGAAGAAAAAAAATACAAATAAAGTTATGGTAAAAGCAAAAATGGTGTCAAAAATTTTAAGATTTCAAATAATTTTAAGATAAGTTCCATTAAGTAACTGGAAATAATCATCAAAAATAGATATGACTTATTAGATGACTTGTAAACTAACAACATTAAAGTTTTAAGTACAGTAATCTTTTCTTTTAGATCAAGTATTTCAATGTTACTCTAACCTAATATGCCAGTTGAACTTCTACATATTTGAATTCAGCTAAAACAGAAAATCAGCTAATAATATATAATATCCAAAGTACTATTGCTATATCAGTTTTCACCATCTATTACTCACATGTGTGCCTACTTCTAACTAAGATTTTTAAAAAATCACACATATCTATAAATATATACATTTTTAAACTATTAAAACATCACAATTTTATCTTTATATAAGCTACTTTAATTGGTTACTTTATATAAACTTGTTTAATAATAATTATGATGGGGGCGCCTGGGTGGCTCAGTTGGTTAAGCGACTGCCTTCGGCTTAGGTCATGATCCTGGAGTCCCTGGATCGAGTCCCGCATCGGGCTCCCTGCTCGGCAGGGAGTCTGCTTCTCCCTCTGACCCTCCCCCCTCTCATGTGTTCTCTCTCAAATAAATAAATAAAATCTTAAAAAATAATAATAATAATAATAATTATGATGGGGCGCCTGGGTGGCCCAGTTGGTTAAGCATCTGCCTTCAGCTCAGGTCATGATCCCAGGGGTCCTGGAATCGAGCCCCACATCAGGCTCCTTGCTCGGCAGGGAGCCCGCTTCTCCCTCTCCTCCCCGCTTGTGCTCTCTCACTATCTCTCCTTTTCTCTCTCTCAAATAAATAAAATCTTTAAAAAAAAAAAGAATAATTATGTATTATTTCATAAAAATGTGATGTTTTTTCTTATAAAATACTACTTTAAAATTTGTTAATGTAATGATAAAAAATGTCAATATATTGTAAAATGTAAGTTTTAATAGAAATAAAAAATTCTACTAAAATTGAAAATAATAGGGGCGCCTGGGTGTTTCAGTTGGTTAAGCATCTGTCTTCAGCCTCAGGTCAAGATCCTGGAGTCAAGGGATCTAGCCCCTAGGCAGGCTCCCTGCTCAGCAGGGAATCTGCTTTTCCCTCTCTTCTGCAGGTCCCCCTGCTCATGCTCTCTCTCCCTCTCTCTCACTCACTCTCTCTCAAATAAATAAATTTTTAAAAATCTAAAAATAAAACTGAAAATAATAAAGTTCAATAACTTTCCTTATAGGCACATATTATATTGACTTATACTTAAATGATAACAGGATTTTATGTTGAGAGGGACCTTCCTTTGGAGATTACCTTGATACAAAACCCCTTTATTTTACAGAAGAGGAAATCAAGTCCCAAATGTGGGGGCTGACAAACTATGGCCCATGAACCAAATCTGCTTATCACTTCTTCCGGTAAGTAAAGTTTTATGAGAACACAGCCATAATCAGTTTTTTACATATTGCCTATGGCTATTTTCACACTACATGGCAGAGTTAAATAATTGCTTCAGAGGCTGTACAGCTCCCCAAACCTAAGAAATTTACTATCTGTACATCTTAAAAACATTAAAAAAAAAATGTTTCTAACCCCTGCACAAAAGGACTAAATGAATTTCCTAAAGTCATAAAACTGAATTGTGGCATAGACTGGAGTAAAAGCCAAACTTCTGACACCCATGCTTTTTCTATGACACCACATAATGAGAAATCTTACAGAATCTAATGTGTACACAACTGTTACTTTTAACCCACTACTTTCTCTTACCAAGATGAGATAACATTTAAAATATAAATATATAGATTCTTAGAATTAAAAAGATAATGCAATTAAAAATACCATTAAACAATTATGATTCACTTGGAAATAAAGGCAATTTCTGACTACTTTTAAAAAGTCTTAAAATGTATATTTCAGAGTGTATTTCATGAAATATTCTTTTAAGAACCGGTAGGTATGTTTTAGGTAAAAGAGCTATTGACTCAGACTCAAGCTATAAAGTATATGTGGGGTTACTTCTGGGGTCTAAAATTCATAATTCATAAACCTGGGGTTTCAATTTAATGATCTATAAAATATTTCATGCTCTAACAGTTTACGAACAGAGAGAAAATAAAACCAAAAACAAAAAAGGGAGAAAGGTGAGATAAAGGAATGGGCCATAATGTAAAATGCCCACAAGATGGCACCAGATGAATGTTTACAGCCATTCAATCCACAGCTGAAACACAGATTATAAATACTAAATCTCTTGTTACCTTGGAATGGGCTATTGAGAGCGTATCCACCCAGACTCTCCATCCTCCCCATTCATATTTTATTGCATGATACAACAAAATCCGGAAGATATTGTAGACCATCTCGGTAATCTTCTGTTCCTCAGAATTTTTAGGATTGATATAGCCAAGAGAAAACATCCAATCCTGCCACACTGAACACTGCAATAAGCATCTAGTGGGAAAAAAACTCATTAAAAACACCTAGTTTATATTAGAATTTACTATTTTGAAATTTAGATAAAGAGTGAAAATATGATCTGACCTAGATAAAGCAAGATGCACAGTCATTCTGCACATTCTATATTCTATACCTGGAATGATTTCCTCCCATTTTTCTACCTGGAAAAATCCAAATTATCATTTCAAATTGGTTTCCTAACTCTCCCAGTCAGATTTAGCTACCGTTTCTTTACTCCCTCATCATATGTACCACTCACAATGCACTTAATACATAATACATTAATCATTGTTTTGTTATCTTCCCCACTAAATTGTACCAAGACTATATACTAAGACAACCTGCACAGCACAGTACTTTATACATACCACTCAATAAATATCTGTGAAATTAAAGATTCAGGAAGCAACCATAGCCTTAGATTGTATCCCATGTCTTAGCTAACCAGCTCAAAAATGCCATGACAACAATCAGTTACAGACAAAAACTGAGAAAAGCATAGATGAATATGAGCAAATATATGATTACAATAGACGGGTGTCACCAAAAGGAATGGTGAATTTTAAATAAGGGTTTGTGAATATGTATATTCACAGAAACGATTAAAATATAATATCCACATAATCAAATAAAAACATAAAAACAAATACAAATATAATGAATGTAGATTATATCAAAGAAACATAAAATGCCTTTTCTCATAATTATAATTATTTAGCAATACGGGAAAGATTTGACAAATGTTTTGAAAGAGATTGAAGATAAAGGAGAGGAAATAATTATGGAATAAGGTTTTATTATGGTACTGAAACTGCTTACCTTCTATTTTCACGGCTGTTACTGAAAAGTTTTATCATGTCAGATAAAAATAAACGACGAACTTCCATCAGTTCTGCACTTGGTGTAGAATTTTTTAACAGAGTTGCCACCACCTTAAGAATCACTGTAAATGAACAAAAAAAAAGAGGTCAAGACTTATAACTGCATCATATCTTCCACTCAAAAAGTTTTACTCATTTTCAACTTAGCCTTATGGTAGGCGAGTTAAAAGTACCATAAACTATGGTAATCACCGTAATGATTGAGATGGTTATGAAAAGTTTTGATTTAGTTTTCCATTTACCACATTACTACTACATTACAATAAAGAATTGCTGTTCGGGTAGTATCAAAAAAATAAGAAATAACAAGTGTTGGTGAGGGATGTGGAGAAAAGGGAAGTCTCATGCACTGTTTGTGAGAATGCAACTTGGTGCAGCCACTGTGGAAAATAGTATGAAGGGTCCTCAAAAAATTTAAAATAGAATTATTGTTATGATCCGATAATTCCACTACTGGGTACTGACCCAAAGAAGATGAAAACACTGATTCTAAATGATACATGTACCTCTATGTTCACTACATTATTTATAATAGCCAAGATATTGAACCAACCTAAGTGTCCACTGGCAGATAAATAAAGATGTAGTATATATACACAATAGAATATTACTCAGTCATAAAAAAGAATGAGATCTTGCCTTTTGCAACAACATGGATGGACCTAGAGGGTACTATGCTAAGTGAAAAAAGTCAAATACCATATGGTTTCACTTACATGTGGAATCTAAAAAACAAAACAAATAAATGTAAACAGACTCATAAATACAGAGAACAAACAGGTGGCTGTCAGAGGAGACGGGGGTAGGAAGATGGGCAAATGAGATGGGTGAAGGGAATTAAGAGGTGCATACTTCCAGTTACAAATTAAAAAGTCACAGGGATGAAAAGTACAGCATAGGGAATATAAAAAGAATTGCTGTTTGCTCACTTGGATTCTGAATTTTCACTGTAGAATCTGGCTCTGGATGTGGTTTGTGTACAACTTGAGTACATACTTGCTCTGTCAAGATCTGAAAGATGAAGAATTTGAATTTCATTTAGAAAATAATTTAAATCATAATTTCAAAATATACAAAGAATCTGCAAAAACTGTCAATTCTGTCAAATTCAAATGAAATCCTCTTCTAAAGGGTCTTCCAGTCATTCTATATCTTCTAAACTCTTTAACTCTTTAGTTTCCAAATTTTATTTATTATGGATAAAGACAAAAAGAACCAATATCTTTAGTAGGAAGGATTAATTAGGAAATCCAAAAATTTATTCTGTTTGAAATACCTTCACAGTACACATCCTTAATATACTTACATTATGAAGTGTAAACATTACTCTTTATGTCATCATTAATAAAATAAACCTCTGAAAATAAGTAAATAAAAAAAAATGTCTGAGCCTGGGTCCTAACTTCAAAATGAAGTGTGACAAGGGAAAAATCTTTATTAAATATGTGGCTCATTGTCATTTACCCATGAATTTTTCTTTAAACTTTTTCCAAAAACAAAAATGACAAAAAGTTGACCAAATGAAAAACAGAATTCTAAAACATTTTCTAATTTTTCAGTCTCTATGAGTTCTGGATTCTTACACATCTTTTTTACTGTTATATTCCTAGCAATCAGCACAGTGCCTGACACAGTGCCCGTACTCAAACATTTGTGAAATTTAAGAATGGATAACTGAATTATATATAAATAATGGATACTATGACTGTTCACTGTGTATACCTCTATTCTCGCAAATATAAAATATCCAGTGAGACTATACTTAATAAAGATGTAATTTTATACTAGTGATTTAATTTCCTGTTTAACTTAACATACTAAGTTCTGAATGAAACTTTTAGTTCAACCTAAAGTAAGGTACAAAATCTGTGCATAAACCATAAAAGTTAGTTGAGAGCCTAGTTGTACATAGCTATTTTGTAAAAGTTGGGGATGGAGAAAGTAATCATGAGCCAGAGATGATCCCATCTGATTAGAAAAAGACCACGACATCCACCAGCAGTGGCATTTTTCTGACCTTTCTGCTCAGACTTGAGAAAAAGGAAGAAAAAGAAGATAGGAAACTGACTTATTATATATTAGGAATGTTTATCAAAAAGGTATTGACTTGAAATAAAAGCTAACCTATTACTAAAATGATAAATATAGGGCATAAGACCTTTACTTTCACTAAACACTTTGTTAATAATAAACAGTGCCTCAGAATTTTCTGAACAGAATACTACAGACATGCACTACTCATCACATTGAGCTGACAGAAATTTCTTTGAAAACCCAAAGAATCTGAAAATGCTAAAGGACATTCAGTGGTTGCCATATGCTTACAAGACATTTTCCCACCAATCTGCCCAATAAAGCACTGGTGTTGACCTACAGCCGAGTGGACAAAATCCCTAAAATTCTGGTTACCAATAGATGCAAAATAACTGCAGAGAAGCTTGGAAAAAGACTAGGCCATACTTTCCCATGATAGACAATAGTCAAAACTTTCTCACCCCAAAAAGAAGAAATCTCATTATACAGAAAACAAAACTAATCTCAAAGAATCTACAATTTTATATTGTCCTTCTTAAGTCCTATTTGAACTTCTAAAGATAAGGGTAATAATTGCCTTGCCTATCTACTAAAACTGCTAGGAAGATAAATAAGTAAGGCTCTATATGTGAAGTGTTTTGAATACTATCAATATGAGCCTTTTTAAAATTACCAATACATATTTAGAAACTCAATCCAGCATGTATTTATTAAGAGCCATTTATGTGTCCACACTCTGCTACATGTTTGGAATGAGAAACATAGTTGCTAGGTGGAACTATATTTCACGAATCAATTAATTAATACTCTAGAGACAGGCATAAATACATGATCCTGCTAAATAATAAAACATGGTAGACTGTCATTAAGAACCTATGTGAGTTTTTAAAAAGGAGAGGGAAATAATGAGATATAAATAAGGAGAGATGAATATAGATGTAAACATTTTAACGAAAGGATATGATTCAAGGTGGGCCATGGAGGTTTGACTGGTATTGATTAGAGATATGCATAGGAAGTAACCCCAGCCCCTACAAAAACAAAATAGTACAAAAGGTACCAGCCACATATGGACATGAAATCCAAAATGTACTTAACCCTCAGAGCACATCTCAATTCACACTAGCCACACTTTAAGTGTTCCATAGCCATCTTTTTATCTTTTATACAATGTTGTCTGATATATACTGCCAAAAGGTCTAACTCACTTTGTCCTTTAATGTTGTTGCTTATCCTATTATTGGCATTATCACATGTAGAATTTTAAAGATCACAGTAACATAGAACTTATCTTAACTGGCCTTCTAAAAACTTTGCAAAAACCTCATATTCTAAAATACCATTATCAAAACCATAGGTTTGACATAGTTCTTTATTATTTCTGTACTTGATTTTATATTTTTCTACAGTTGTAATGATATTTATTTTGACACGTTGTTTGGGGTTAAGGTAATTTCCCCAAACCAAAACAGAAAATGAAAGTAAAAAGAGCTTTCAAACTGAAGATTATCAACCAAATGCTTCTTGCCAGGGGTGCAAGCCCTGGTTGATGCTCATAAGGGGAATCAAACTCACAATGCAGGTTTTGAGGCTGAGTTTTCTTTTTATAGTTAAATTTCACTTACTATGTTAATGAGAATTAAGTTCAAAACTATCACATGAGTGTTAATTTTCTGCAACCAGATGCCACCATCCAAAGCAGTGCAATATTTTAACTTTGGTGGTCTAGAATTAATCATCCACCATTCTGTCTGATAACATAATTTGGTTTGTTAGTAGTATTAAAGCTTATGTTGAACACCCAATCTACTTTTTTATGGGATCAACAGTGCTATCCAATCATATCATAACCATCTTTCTTTTTTGACTTTTTGTATACTTATGTTAATTTTTCTTTTTAGAGTATCATAATTAATTCAGCCCATCTTTCCAATTAACCATGATTATTTTTTAAGTGTCTGACTCTTTATTATTATGTTAATCACCATACTTTACATCATTAGTTTTTGATGTAGTGTTCCATGATTCATTGTTTGCGTAAAACACCCAGTGCAGTACATGCTCTCTTTAATACCCATCACCAAGCTAACCCATCCTCCCACCCCTCCTCCCCTCTAGAACCGTCAGTTTGTTTCTCAGACTATGGACTCTGAGAAACCATGATTATTATTCTACTTTAAAAGTACATATTATTGCCAAATTGGTCAGAGACCTTGCAAGTTAGTTCCTTCATCTGCAACATCCAACATCCAGTATCAGGAGATCCAAACTTATCCAGACTTTCTCCAACTAAGACATGGAATCAGCAACAGCTTGGCTTTGTAGAATATCATTAGAGACTAAAATCTGGATACTCAGAAAGTGCTAATGAGTATAGATGGTAGGTAAAAATGCTGCTGCACTTGCTATTGACTAATAGAAATACATATATATGTATATACACACAGGACATTTTATTTAAGGTTAAGGGTACATAATGTTTTCAAATTCAACATATTATATTGTTATGCTACATTCTTATTTTAATATAACGTTTCACTGACTACAAAGACTTTCTGCTCTAATTGGTCAAAACAAGCAGAGGGTCAAAAATGTAGGCAAAAAATGATTTAAAAACACATGTATAGGAATCATTAACCAGAGGGGTTAGTCTAAGAAAACCAATACAGAAACCCAGATAGAGCTCTAATCTGATACTGAAGCAAGGTTTTTATTCAGAGGACTTTAATGTCCACTGAAGGTAGATATTGACGTTTTTTGCCTTATGCACAGATACTATGAAATCTGCCTATTTTATGACCATTTATTAGTGGTGAGACATAGAGTAAATTGTTTAACCTGTGATTCTCAGTTTGTCTGTTTAAAAAGGCAACAACAACAACAACAAAAAAGTTTCAGAGGGTTGTTGTAAGGATCGAGATAATGTATGTATTTACACCAAAGTGACTGTCACAGGAAATACACCCCCCAAAATAGTTACTATTATTAGGGAAATATAATATCAGTATCAAGATGCTTTGCATACGGTAGGCCTTTCTATTCAGTTCTGCTTATTCAGTTCTGTAGGACAAATATTGGAGCAATATTAAAAAACTACTCTTACTGACAACAGCTATGTTCTGAAGGATAAGTTTATAAATCATGTAATTAGAGGAATGACAGACTGAAAGTTGCAATATTAAGCTTAGAAATGAGAGTAGGCAAAAGAGTTTTTTTAATTTATCTAAAAGGCAGCCATTCTTAAATTTACTGATGATAATATGAAACAGAAAAAAGATGAAATAAAACAGCTAGTGAAGTAATGTGACAGATCTGGGGTCAAAGTATTGTTCCGGATACCATCTGTTTTTGTAAACAGATACAATACAGTTTTATTGGGCAGCACCCCCATCTGGTTCATGCTGTCTATAGCTGCTTCTGAGCCACAGCTGCAGAGCTGAGTAGTTTCAGAGACACCACCCAGCCTGCTGCTACAGACTGAAGGTTTGTGTCCCCACAAATTCCTATGTTGAAATCTAATCTTCGGTGTGATGGTTAGGAGATGTGGGGCCTTCTAGGTGGTGTGTAGGGCCACAGAGCCCTCAGGAAAGACACCTAAGAACTCCCTTAACGCTTCTGCCGTGTGAGGACATAGTAAAAAGACGGTTGATGAACCGTGAAGTGAGGCCTCACCAGACACCAAATCTGCCACTGCCTTGATCCTGTACTTGCTAGCATTGAGAACTGAGATGGAAATTTCTGTTGTTTATAAGCCACCCAGTGTATAGTATTGTTACAGCCCAAACTAAGACTACACCAAAGCCTAAAATATCTATTACTTGGCCCTTTACCAGAAAATTTCGCCCTCCCCAGCTATATTGAACATTTGGCTTTCTGCATTTCATAGAAAATACTGAGCCCAAGCTATATGACCATCTGTTAGAAATGGTGAGAAAAGGATTTCTGAATTGAAAAGATGAGATCTAAAGCTTCTTCCCGATAGCGCCTTTACAAATAATTTTTACCTACAATTTACCCCACTATCAACTCTAGGTTACTGTTGGTAATTGCACAGGAGACAGACAGAAAGAATCAGCGGAGGGCGAGGAGAAAACTAACATATAATACATAACGGGTGTGATTCATGTGAGAAAAACTCTGCACAAGTCAATCAGCCAACCCATACTCAAAGAAAAGTCCTTGGACCAACACAAAAAGATTGGCAAATAAATGTACACGGATATGTTTTAAAATAAAATTTTAAAATGTAAGTATGTGTTCATTTAAAAAAAAAAAGATTACTGGCTTTTTCATTAATTGACCAACTACTGATCCCAGTTACATAGGTTTCCCACTAGATACATTTTAAATTGTCATCATACATTTTTTTATTTTTACCTCATAAAGTGTGTTGTATGTGGTGACAGTCACAGTGTTTGTATGCAACATCAGCCTTTCTCCAAGAAGAGTGAAAAGACTATGAGTATGCATAATTTCCACTTTTCTCCTGGAGAAAAAGGGGGAAAAAAACAAAATACTATGAAATACATTGGATTTTCTAATCACATGACTTTGGGATAAGAAAGTACAATCTATTAAGCAGATACAGAATCATAGAGGTAATTATTTTTACTAACTTCCATCTACAAAAAAAATAACAGTTTATACCACAGCTATCTTCTAAAGTTACAACAATACTAAACACTTCTCAAATAAAATGTGAAATATACAAGTTATAAATTATATAAATGTTGACAGCTATTATTTTCAAATTTCTTATTAACTATTTAGGAGTTATTTTTATTAGGTTAAAACTACTGGTTTCAGGGCGCCTGGGTGGCTCAGTCGTTAAGCGTCTGCCTTCGGCTCAGGTCATGATCCCAGGATCCTGGGATCGAGCCCCGCATCGGGCTCCCTGCTCCGCGGGAAGCCTGCTTCTCCCTCTCCCACTCCCCCTGCTTGTGTTCCCTCTCTCGCTGTGTCTCTCTCTGTCAAATATATAAATAAAATCTTTAAAAAAACAAAATAAAACAAAACAAAAACTACTGGTTTCCCCTAACAGAGACCACAGAATTTTTAAGTCCTTTATATCTAAATTTAAAGTCTATAAAATAATCTATGATAAACTTTAATATCAAGAATTTAAAATTAGGGTGCCTGGGTGGCTCAGTTGGTTAAGCGACTGCCTTCGGCTCAGGTCATGATCCTGGAGTCCCGGGATCGAGTCCCGCATCGGGCTCCCTGCTCGGCAGGGAGTCTGCTTCTCCCTCTGACCCTCCCCCCTCTCATGTACTCTCTCTCATTCTCTCTCTCTCTCAAATAAATAAAATCTTTAAAAAAAAAAAGAATTTAAAATTATGGCTAAAAGTGAGTACTCCAGTTTGATGTTGGGATTACACAGCAAAATAATTCAACAGAAGTAAAGGGAACTCATTATTGCATGAATTTGTGGTCTGCCATTGGATTTAAAGCCAAACAAAGAGAAAAAACACCAAAAAACTTTCTTAGTTACTTACTATTGGCTCATTTAACTGTCTCCCCCCACCCACCACCCCCACCAACTCCACAAATAGGATAGAAGGCTCTACTCAAGGCTTTCTGCAACACTTGGCTCTAGCTCAGGGAATTGCTATATGCCTCTCATTTGTGTCACTGTCTTAGAATTCAAGATCTGATCTTCTTGGCTCTCAACCCAAGATACTTCATTTATCACTTTGATTTTCTATTGTTCCCTGTTCAGATCTATGATTTAAACTGGCGAGTATTCACCAATTCTTATTCTTTTCTTCCTGAGTCCACAACTATACTATTAATTCCAGCCTCTGTTACAGCCAGGTGTGACCATTTAACTGAGTTTTAGCCAGTGGAATGTGAGCAGGAAAGTCATGAACCATTTTCAGGCCAGGTCAGTAGAATAGCACTCATGCATGTCTTTCATGCTCTTTCCCCAAGGCAGAAACACAGGAGCCACATGATGAAAACAGGGAGGCACAAGATGGTAGCAGTAACCTGGGTCTCTAAATCACAGCTTGCAAGAAAATTGCCTGCTGAGGAACACCCATTTAGATTTTCAGTGAACAAGAAAGAAACTACTAGTTCAATAAGTAAAATTTCATTGTTTGTCTGTTAGAGCAGCCATTGTTACCTTAATTAATACAGAAATCAAATAATGAACCATTTACGTGGATACTGCTCACCTGGAAATCCTCTCTTTTTTTTTTTTTAAATCCCATTTTTTACTTTTGAGAGAGAGAGAATGACAGAGAGAATGAGAGGGGTGAGGGTCAGAGGGAGAAGCAGACTCCCCGCCGAGCAGGGAGCCTGACACAGAACTCGATCCCGGGACTCCAGGATCATGACCCGAGCCGAAGGCAGCTGCCCAACCAACTGAGCCACTCAGGCACCCTGGAAATCCTCTTTTCTAACATCAGCCTCCAAGCTCCACATTGCACAACAAAAGACACAGGGCAGCTGTCTCACCTCACCTAATCCTCCTCAGTCCAGGGAGGGAAACAGCAAAATAACCTAAACCCAAAGCTTAGGTTTCTTGTGGCTGTGTTTGCAAAACACTTAATAAATAAGATTTAAAAAGTCAACTGGTCATTAGAAAATAAACCAGGACTAATGGATACTATGGGATTATAGAGGGGAAGGCTTTAAGTCTTTTCCAATTCAAGCTACATCCAAGGCAGGGAGGACTGACTTTTATTTGCTCCTAATCAAGAGAGAAAAAAAAAAAAAAAAAGCCAAAGTGTATCCCTTAATATATCTCTCTGATACATGAAGCTGGTAAAAGTTATCCAAATTAGGCTATGTAGAATAGCCTAATTAGGAATTTACAGTAATCTCTTACCTGCACCAGTACAGTTTCAACTACTAAGGAAATTCATGCCCTCCTGATTACCTCCCACGATGTAAATGTTTACAGAACAGCTATAGTCTAGGCTTGGCAGGGGGAGGGGGACGTGAAGAATGCTCTGCATATACCAGAGAAGAGATGGGTCAGCTTCCTCCTGCAGTTTGCTTTAAAACAATGTTTACCAATAAATTTTGCTGCACAGCAGTCAAGAGATAGCCAAAAATGCCATCCATTATATCTCAGGCAGAGTGTGGCTGTGCTATGAATCACATGATTTTGTTTCCCACAGAATCCCTAATGAAAGACCCAACTCTATGCATTCAGCTCTGAAAGGCTTCAAAAGGGCATATATGAGAGAAACTGACATCTTGACCCTACTTAACTTTAAGACCTAAACAGACTTCAGGCTTTTAGTTCCAATTTGCACACCTTTGAATTTTATAGGATTTCTGTCCGCTTGAATTAAGAATGTAATCTTATTTAAAAAAGGGTAACCTTTCAATCTCATACACATTACACATTTATTAGCTTACTAAACATTCCAATGAAAACAGACTCCAATTTTCTTCTTCACAAAACCACCCAGCTTTTCTTCTGGATGGCCAAAAAATATTTCTTATAACAAACTCAGACCATATGTTGGAAGAAGAAAAAGGTAAAAGAGACCCATGATTCCATAACCCAGAGAAAATCATTATAAAGTAACAGTTTGTGTTCTTCTAGATGAATTACTATGCATATAAATATAGATGACAAATATACATGGTATCAATACAATGAAAATAATTCTACATAGGTAATTTACAGCTTTTTTCCTGTAAATCAACAATATGTGCTATCTTGAATATTCAATCATTAAATATAATAAGTATGCAGCATAATATACCCATTCACTACTGTTGGCATTTATGCTATTTCCAATTTTTTTCTACCATCAACAAAATTTTGCCCTTATAGGTAAATCTTTGAGTATATCCATTACTATTTCCTTAGAATAAATTCTTTTGCTGAAATGATGGGTGTTAAAAGCTTTTATATTTAATTTTATGAGACTTGGCAATTTATGATGACCTCCAAACATATGTACATTCATACTTCCACCATCAAAACGTAAACACACTTTACCAGCAGCTTCACTCACCAATGTAAACATAAAATAAATAAAATAAAACATATTTTATAAGTATATAATTTAGTAATTTCTTAAAAACTTTATAAAGTGATGTAATCATCAATTTCCAGTTTTGAATATTTTCATTACCCTGAAAAGTTCCCTTGTGCCTATTTGTAGTCACTCCCCACTCCCATCACTACTCCAATGTAATCACTAATCTGCATTCTGGATATTTCATATAAATATAATCATTTAATATGTAGTCTTCTGCATCAGGCCTCTTTCATTCACCATAGTGATTTTTAGGACTCATTAATGTCATAGTATGCATCAGTAGTTTGTTTCCTTTTACTTGTGCACTAGTATTTCATTGTATGGATATATGATACTTTATCCATTCACCGACTGATGGAATTTTGGATTATTTCCAGTTTTGAACTATCATAGATAATGGTATTAAGAATGTCCATGCACAATTATAGGTGTGAACATATGGTGTCATTTCTCTTGAGTAGATACCCAAGCATGGAAATGCTAGGGTATGTGGTGTGTGTTACATTTTTTAAGAAATTAGAAAACCCTTATGGAACATGGCTGGAGTATTTTACATTCCTATCAGCAATGCATGGGAATTCAGGAAGTTGTTATATGTTCTGGTTGTATGTTATATGTTGTGGTTTTATTCAAATCAAACCATTTTCTATTTTTCTTTGTGAGTCTTTTTTGACCTAGGGGTTCTTAGAAATGGTCTACTTTCCAAATGTCGGGCAATTTATCAAATCTCTTTCTGCTGTTGATTTTTAATTTAATTTTGTTGTGGTCAAAGAAAATATTTTGTTTGATCTCAATTCTTTTAAATTTATTGAAACTTGTCTTATGTTTTATAGTCCAGCCCATAATATATTTTATACTTGAGAGCCATTTGCTAACTTTAGGTGGACTGTTCTATGAATGTCAATAAATTGTTCAATTATGATCTTGAACAGGGAGGGTGTAAACAGACTTTCATTAATTATTATTTATTGAAAGGGAATGCTTCTAATATTTTACTAAATAGGACTATGGTAAGTTTCCAGGAGATACACCCTATCATGTTAAAGAAATCATCTGTTCCTGGTTTCCTAAGAATTCTTATGATGAATGGGTACTGAATTTTACTCAAATTTTTTGTATCCATTAGTGTAATTGCATAGCTATTCTTTAATGTGTTAATAAAGAGATCATAATTAAAGGATATTCTGATATTAAACTATCCTTACAGTCAGCATAAAATAAAACCTAGGGGGAAAATAACCTTTCTTTTTTTAATATAAATATTTATGGCTAGGGGTGCCACAGTGGCCCAGTCAGTTAAGCGTCCAACTCTTGATTTCAGCTCAGGTCATGATCTCAAGGTTTTGAGATGGAGCCCTGCATCAGGCTCCACACTCAGCAGAGAGTCTGCTTGAGATTCTCTCTCCCTCTCTCCCTGCTCCTCCCCTTGCTTGTGCGTGTGCTCTCTTTAAAAACAATAAAAAATAAAATTAAAAAATAAAAAATAAATAAAATAAAATAAAAAATATTTATGGCTGTAAGTTGTCTCCACTACCTCTTAGGCCAACTCTCAGAAGTGTAAATGTACAAAATTTTCAGTATTTTTCACTCTAAGCATTTTGTAATATATACAATAATTTTTTGTTATGGGTTATTTAAAATTTTTCATTTCCATTGTCTTAGGTCGATTTTTATCATTGATTTTTTGCATAATTGCACTATGGGCGAGAAGTCATCATTATGACAATAATTTAAATTTTTGGACAATTTTATGGCTTCAATTGACAATTTTTACAGTTTTGTGTGTGTTTGAAGAGAATGTATATATGAATCAAGCCACTGGATTTTCTGTACAAATTTATACTGTGAAGTTTTTTTGTGATTGCTCTTTTAAAAAGAATATGTTAAAATCTCTAAACCACTTTGATTTCTATTTCAAATTTAGTCAATTTTGCTTTCTGTACCTCCCCTATGCTGTTATATATAAATGCATTTGAAATTGTTTTCTCTTCCTGGTGAACTGTACCTTTTTCCTTACATGGTACCCCTCTTAAGCCTCATTAACTTTTTCGTGTTAAAGCTTATGTTAGTTTATTTAAATACTGATCTACCAATTTTTATCATTTAGCTTTAAAAATAAATAATACTTTTACCTTGTTAAAAAATAATAACATAAAAATATACGGAAATGTTTCACATCCAACTCATACCATCATTCACAGTCCCCACCCCCAACATACAGGTAAACATTTTTCTTATGAAAAACAAATGTGGTAAGGATATGGAAAGAAAGGGAACTTTTGGGCGCCTGGGTGGCTCAGTTGGTTAAGCGACTGCCTTCCGCTCAGGTCATGGTCCCGGATTCCTGGGATCGAGTCCCGCATCGGGCTCCTGGCTCAGCGGGGAGCCTGCTTCTCCCTCTGACCCTCTCCCCTCTCGTGCTGTTTCTCTCTCTCTCTCTCTCTCTCTCAAATAAATAAATAAAATCTTAAAAAAAAAAAAAAAAGAAAGGGAACTTTTGTTCACGGTTGGTATGCATATATATTAGTTGCAGCCACTATGGGAAACAGTTTATTTCCCTCTGTTTATCCACCACACACACTCTTTTAAATAGATTTTTTAAGGGTAGTTCTAGGAAAGTTGGTAGTTCTAGCAAAATTGAGCAGCAAGTACACAGAGTTCCCATATATCCCCTAGCCCCATATATGCCATGTACTTGTGGCTTCCTCTAACTACCAACCTTCACCCACAGAGAGGTACATTTGTTATAACTGCCTATCAACTTGTTTCCACCCCCAGTTTTATTCAGATATGATTAACATAAAACACTGCAGTAGTTTAAGGTGTACAACATAATGATTTGATATAGGTATAAATTGCAAAATGACTACCACTATCAGGTGAGTTAACATCATTACCACACAGGTACAAAATGTTTTTCCTGTGATGAGAACTTCTAAGATCTACTCTCTCAGCAACTTTCAAATATACAATATTGTTAACTATAGTCACCATGCTGTACATTATATCCCCAGAACTTATTTGTCTTATAACTCACAGTTTCTACATTTTGACTACATTCACCCATTCCCCACATTCCCTACTTGCCACCTCTATGTTCTGTTTCTATGAGTTTGGTTTCTCTAGTTTCTACACATGAGATCATACAGTATTTGTTTTTCTCTGATTTAATTCACTCAACATAATGCCCTCAGGATCCACCCATGTTTCTGCAAAGGGCAGAATTTCCTCCCTTTTTATGGTTGAATAACATTCTATTACATAAATATGTTAATATATATATATATTATATATATATATATATATATAATATATATATAACAACCTACGTGTCCATCAACAGATGAATAAGGAAATGTGGATACATAGGTTTCTTCCATATCTTGGCTATTTGTAAATAATGTTAAAATGAACACAAGGGTACATATCTCTTTGAGATAATGCTTTCGCTTCCTTTGGATATCTACCCAGAAGAAGAATGGCTGGATCATATGGTAGTTCTATTTTTAATTTTGTGAGGACACTCCATACTGTTTTCCATAGTGGCTGCAACTAATTTATATTCACACCAACAGTGAACAAAAGTTCCCTTTCTCTCCATATCTTTACCAACATTTGCTATCTCTTGTATTTTTGATGATAGCCATCTGAAAGGTGTGAGATGATATCTATCTACTGTGGTTTTTATTTGCATTTTCTTGACAATTAGTCATGCTAAGGATGCTAAGCACCTTTTTCATTCACCTATTGGCCATTTGTATGTCTTCTTTGGAACTTCAGATCTTCTCCCCACGATTTTTAACCAGATTGTTTATTTTCATATGAGTTGCGTGAATTTTTAAAATCTTTTGTGTATTAACCCTTCATCAGATACATAACTTGAAAGTATTTTCTTCCATTCTGCAGGCTGCCTTTTCATTTATTGATCATTTCCTTTGCTGTACAAGAGCTTTTTAGTTTGATATAGTCTCGATTATTTATTTTTGCTTTTGTTGCTTTTGTTTTGGGTGTCAAATCCAAAAATTCATTGCTAAGACCAATGTCTAGGAGCTTACTGCTGTTTTCTTCTAGGAGTGTTATGGTTTCAAGTCTTACATTCAAGTCTTTAATCCCTTTTGAACTGATGTTTGTGTATAATACAAAATAGGAGTCCAATTTCATTCTTTTGATTTTGGCTGTCCAGTTCCACTGGTACCATTTATTGAAGAGACTGTCCTTTCCCCAGTCTAGATTCTCCACTCTTTTGTCATAAATTAATTGACCACATATATGTGGGTTTATTTCTCTACTCTGTTCCATTAATCCACATCTGTTTTTAAGCCAGAACCATACTGTTTGATTACTATAACTTTGCAATACAATTTGACTTTTTTTCCCCTTTGCTCATTTGTTTTGTCTCTTAAATTCCACATATGAGTGAAATCATATATTTGTCTTTCTCCGACTGACTTCTTTCACTTAGCATAACACTGTCTAGCTACATCCATATCATTGCAAATGGCAAGATTTTATTCTTTTTTATGGCTGAATAATATTCCACTGTATATGTATGTGTGTGTGTGTCTGTGTACACCACAACTTCTTTGTCCATTCATCCGCTGATGGATGGACACTTCGGTCCTTCTCAGTCAAGCTTACTTCAGTCCCATTGAGGCAGGCCTCTCCCTCAGAAGACCAGCACAAACGTCTGCCCACATTATATCTCCCAACCAGTGAATTGTGAAGAACTTCAGTTCTGGTGGAGGTGGTGTCAGGTCTTATTTTACAATCAAACCAGAGCACAACTAGTTAAAATTCACCACATTCTGGCCAGAGACCAAACACTGCCCACAGGAGGCAAGGAGAGCCTCTGCAGATTACTAGCCTGAAGAACAGAGCAGCCAAGACACAACAGAGAGCAAGCAGCACACAGCAGAGACATTCCCTGAAGCATCAGGACCCTGCACTACATGACCTCTTCTTCATAAGGGGGTAATGCTTTGGGCACCTTGAGGTCTTTTGTGGTTGCACATAAATTTTAGGATTATTTGTTGTATTTCTGTGAAAGATGCCATTGGAATTTTTATAAGGATTTCACTGAATCTGTAGATTGCTTTGGGTAGTATGGACATTTTAACAATATCAATTTTTCCAATCTGTGTTCACAGAATACCTTCTTATTTCTTAATCAATTTTTTCGTCAATGTTTTACAGCTTTCAGTTTATAGATCTTTTATCTCCCTGGTTAAATTTATTCCTGGGTATTTTATTCTATGAAAACTTTCATTCTTTTTTTTCATCTCTTAACCTCCTATCTTATTTGTCATCTCTGTCTCTTGATGGTACATTCTGCATCATTTCTTCATTTCTATCTTCCAGCTACCAATTCTTAAGTTATTTTTTTTAAGTAGGCACAACATAGGGCCCAAACTCACGACCCTGAGATCAAGAGTCAGACACCCAACTGACAGAGCCACCCAGGCACTGCACCAATTCTTAAGTTTTATCTAATCTGTTTAACATGACCATGGAGTTAATTTTAATTACTACCTTTTCATTTCCAGAAGTTACTTTTGATTACTTTTTAAAGCCACATGGTTTAATATTATCTTGTTTCTTAAGAATTATTTCTTCTATTATGCTTGGTTTTCATTTTTGGCATACGAAAATTTACCTACTTTTGTGTGCTCAGCTATATATCTGAAAGGATTTTTGTTGTATTATATCCAAAATTTATAAATTTTTAGTAGTACGAAGTGTTTCAGGATATCCTGTTATACCCATTATTTTTCTCCTTCAAGAACTCTTATTATTCACATTTAGTCTCCTATTGTGTATATCTTTATCTTTTCTTTCACTTTATATTTTTGGTCCATGCTTTGGGAACTTCCAGTCCGCTAATTTGGATAAACTGGAAAACAAATCATGAGCTAACAAGGCAGATTATGATTTTTGGTGCTCTACTTGAATCTCAATTGCTCTTTCTAAAAATAAAATTCAAAGGTTCCACCATAGCCTCCACCACTAGTTCTCTTTCAGTGAGTACACAGTTTGATGATTCTCCCTTATCTTCTGTTTCTGGCTACTAGCCTTTAATGAGTTGTTATTTTTCATTTTTATACAGTTGAGGTCAGATCTCACTGCTGTGATTTTTACGTGATGGAATCCCTGCAGGTGTTGTAAGGCAGAAGACCTTTTAAGTATACTGATCTGTAGTACAAAACTTAGCTTGCTGTAAGTCCCGAGCCAGCATCCCAAGCCACCATACTCCCACAAGTTCAAGGACAGGGCAGATTTATTCCATCATTTCAGGTACCTCTTGGCCTGGTGGTCACTTACATAGAAGTCAATGTTAACATTACTCAGGAGGGAGGGGGGTGCAGAGGAGAGAGAATAAGAGGCAGAGATCTTCCAGAGCAAAGCGATCCCTCAAGATTTGCTGCTTTTTAGTCTTTTCCTTAGGCTTCTAACATAGTTCTTCAGCTGCTTGTCATTCCCATGGGAAAGAAAACCCGGCACCAGTTATCTTATTTTCTCTTTTCCTACCCCAGATACACATAGGAACCAACATTTGCCTGAAGAAAGCCAAATAGCTTAGAGTTGAGAATAGATGGGAAGGAAACTTATTTCCAATTCTCACACTCCCAGAACCTACATCACTACTTTTTGTAAAGAGACAACTGATTCTGCCAGAAAAACTGGACTAATTCAACTAGTCCAAAAAGAAATAAACCATTAGGTTAAACAACTGTCAATGTATAACAGGCTAACACTACAGACAGTAAGTTGATCTATTTACAGTATGAATAATGGAGAATTCACCCAGAAGTTACAGGGTTTGAAGTTAAGACATCAGACAAATATACTTGGTTGAGAATTTTTATTTCCACAGTGAACATTCAAATAACATGTGTTTTAAAATTTGTACAAGCTAAAATTACCATAACCGTATTACAGTATAGCCATTTAGGCATTTTGGTCATCTATCTGAATCATTTGTTAGATTGTTTTCTGAGGATAACCGTAATCAGACCACTTACATGAAAGAACAGTTTGGCTTTCTCCTCAAGCATACATCCAAGTTAGGGTTCTCATTTTAGGGGGGCAGAGGGAGAGAGAGAGAATCTTAAGCAGACTGCCTGCTGAGCACAGAGCCTAACGCGGTGCTCAATTTCATGACCCTGAGATCATACCTGAGCTGAAATCAAGAGTTGGGATGCTTAACTGGGGATGCCCCAAGTTTCTCACTTTTATGTAGCTTTTTATTTTGGAAATTTTTAAGATTTACAGAAAAGTTAAAAAGATAGTACAGAGAGTTCTCATATATTATTCATCCAGCTTCCCCATACGTTAATATCTTATCTCATCATGATATATATGTCAAAATTAAGAAATCAACACAGATACAATATTATTAACTATACTATAGACTTTTATTCATATTTTACCAGTTTTCCCTAATGTCCTATTTCTGTTCAGGATCCAATCCAGAGTACTACCTCAAATTTAGTCATCATATCTCCTTAAACTCCTCTGATCTGTAGCATTTCGCACTCCTTTTTTTTTCATGCCCTTCAACAATTTTGAAGAGTATTGGTCAAGTGTTTTGTAGAATATCCTTCAATTTGGGGATGTATGATGTTTCCACTGGACTAGACTTGGGTTATTTTTTTTAGAAGAATACCACAGAGATGAAGTGCCTTTTTCATCACATCGTATCAGGAAATACATGGCATCAACATGATGTATGACTGTTGATGTTAGCCTTAATTAATAGTGAAAATCACTGCCAGGTTTCACTATCCTTTAGAAGCAAGTCAGTAAGTCCATCTCACACTCAAGGAGAGATTTAAGTTCCATCCTCAGGAGGGAAGAGTAGCTGTATATACTGTTGGGAACAGACTTATCAATTTTAATGATAGATTTCAAACCTATCTCTAGTTCAGCTGACAAAGTGTATGGATCTAACAACCTGTATTCCAGGCACTTGATAGAAATTATAAACTAGGCATTACAAGGGACCAACCCACCAGACTCAGTTTAGCTTCATCTATGGACCCATCTCAGATTCCCTGCCAGACAATTGCTCTGTACACAAATGAGACACTGAGGTTGTGTGATATTTCATTTAACAGTTTTAGAGATGATTTTCATAGGTTTTTAGTTATATACTCAAACTCTTTATAAATAATACCTATTTCCTCTTCCCTAATAATTGTTTTATTTTTTTCACATCTTAAACAATAATTAATAGTAATAATTATAGTAGAAACACTTATCTCACTGATCTGAATGCTGCTAGTATTTCATACTTAAGTTTTATATTTAAGATAAATATCATATTGAAGATAAATTCTGCTTTTATCAGAACTACATGTTAAATTGTACCTATTACCTTTTTGCTAACAATTTAAATTATCACATTGCAATATACTGTGATTAACCATCTTAAGTCTACTTTAAAACTCAGTGAGGGAAGCAGTATGGTTTTACTCATTTATAGGGTAAAAATTGAGGCTCAAGGATGTTTCCAAAACTATTCAGAAAATTTGTGACTAAGCCAGGATCCAAACCTATGCAGTCCAAATTGAAAGGCAATGAATTGCATGTATTTTACTAACCATTATCTCTATTAACCATCAACTAATACATACTTTGCTTTAAATGTTATATTTTATATTTAGATTTAATTTTATTAGCATATTGATAGAAATCATTTGGACTTAATCCCCTGGGTAGCTAAGTAGTTACGAAAACACTTATATTCAGTGTTACCTCAGTCCTTTTACATGATTGCACCAATCAAGAACGCCTCATTTTAACTAATCAGTCATTGATTCTATTCAATTCAACTCCATTAATAAAATAGTGAATGAAAATTCTTCCAAGATTTTAAGTTGCTTGTATTTTAAAAATATTTGTAGTTTTTTCTAAACAATGTTATTATTAAAAATTATATCAATAGGTTAACATTCACATGGTTAAAAAAATTAAATTGATCCACATCCACCTTCATTTCTATCAACTCCCCATTAGGAGCCACTGTTCTTTTTTTTTTTTTTTTTTTAAGATCTTATTTATTTGACAGAGAGAGTGAGAAAGCACAAGCAGTGGGGAGCAATAGAGGGAGAGGGAGAAGCAGGGAGCCCAATGTGAGGGCTGATCTCAGGACGCTGGGATCATGACCTGAGTTGAAGGCAAACACTTAACTGACTGAGCCACCTAGGCGCCCCTAGGAGCCACTGTTCTTAGTTTCTTGTTTCTTACATATCCTTCTAGATTTTCTTAATGTAATATAGAGAGTGCTAAATTCTTATATCCTCTTTTTTATACAAAATCACACCCAGTACATACTCATCTATACTATTTGTTTTTAATCATGCAACAATGTAATTGTGATATCAATATACTAAGAGTTATCTCATCAGTTTTGTTTTACAACTGCATGGCATTCTATTTAATGAATGAGCCATACATTATTTAACAAATCCCCTACTAATGGAAATTTAAGATTTCTCCTAACATTTATGATTATAAACAACAGAACAATGAATAACTCTGAAGAGTCATGTTTTCACATGGGTATAAGCGATAAACTGCTGGGTTAAAAAGTATATTTATTTGTCATTTTGACAGACACTGATCAAAACTAACACTGCATTCCAAATGGGACTATACTAATTTATGCTCCAGTTAGCAATATGTGAGAATGCTTGCTGCCCCCATAACCAATCTAATATATTGATATGTTACTTTAGTTTCAGATTAGATTCGCTCCCCCCCCCTTTTTTTTAAGATTTTATTTATTTACTTGTCAGAGAGAGAGCACAAGCAGGGGGAGCAGCAGGAAGAGGGAGAAGCAGGCTCCCTGCTGAGCAAGGAGCCCGATGGGGGACTAGATCCCAAGACTCTGGGATCATGACCTGAGCCAAAATCAGGCGCTTAACCAACTGAGCCACCCAGAGTCCCCGTATTTCCCTTATTACAAGTAGGACTCTATTCTTTTCCAATGTTTATTTGCTGTGCATATTCTCCTCTATGAGCCAACCATTCATTCATATCCTTCTCCTCTTTTTCTACTAGGTTGTCTTATCAATTTCTAGGAAAAGCCGGGCAAAATTATATGAAATTCTTTTAATTTTCTCAGTTTGTATATTAATTATGGAAATTGTAATTTATTTTGTACATTCATACTTTTGCCCTTTCTTGAGTTGCTTAATGATGATTTATCCATCTGTATCATGAGTTTTAAAAAATCAGCTTTTTAAATGATTTTCTGTGTCCTGAATCATTAATTCCTACTTTTCTATTTATTAATTACTACCTTCCATTTATTTGGTTATTCTTTTCCTAACTTATACATTTTAATTTTTTTCTGTATTTTCTTTTTATTGCTCTATAACTATGGATATTCCCATAAGCACTTCTTCACCTGTATCTCATAGGTTTTCTTGAAGTTGTTTTTTTTTTTAATATTCTGCAGTTTGTCCATATAATTGTGGGCTTATTTCTGGGTTTTCCATTGTATTCTATTGATCTATGTATCTATTTTCATGCCAGTACTATACTGTTTTAATTACTACCACCTTGTAATATAATTTGAAATCTGGAATTGTAATACTTCCAGTTTTGTTTTGTTTTTTTTTTTCAAGACTGCTTTGTCCATTTGGGGTCTGATCTTTTGTGGTTCCATACAAGTTTTAGGATTATTTGTTCTAGTTCTGTGAAAAATGCTTTTGGTATTTTGATAGGGATTGCATTAAATCTGTAGATTGCTTTGAGTGATACATTTTAACAATATTGCTTTTCCAACTCATGAGTATGGAATGCCTTCCCATTTCTTTGCATATTCTTGAATTTCTTTCATCAGTGTTTTATAGTTTTTGGAGTACAGGTCTTTCACCTCTTCAGTTAAGTTTTATTCCTAGATATTTTATTGTTTTGGTACAACTGTAAATGGGATTGCTTTCTTAATTTCACTTTTTGCTGCTTCATTCTTAGTGTGTAGGAATACAACAAATTTCTTTACATTGATTTTGTAATCAACAAAGGAGGACTGAATATATACAGTGGGAAATTGACAGCTTTTTCAACTAATGGTGTTAGAAAAACTGGAAAGCCACATGCAAAACAATGAAACTGGACCACTTTCTTTCATCATACACAAAAACAAAGTCGAAATTGATTAAAGACCTAAATGTGAGACCTGAAACCATGAAATTGCTACAAGAGAGACATGTAATAATCTCTCTGACATCAGCCATAGCAACAAGTTCCTAGATATGTCTCCTGAGGCAAGGGAAATAAAAGCAAAAATAAACTATTGGGACTACAGCAAAATAAAAAGTTTCTGCCCAGCAAAGGAAACAATCAACAAAACTAAAAGGCAACCCACAGAATGGGAGAAGATATTTACAAATGACATATCCGATAAAGGGTTAATATCCAAAATATATAAAGAACTGATATAACTCAACCTAAGGAACAGACAATCCAATTAAAAATGGGCAGAAGAAAAAAAAAGGGCAGAAGACATGCACAGACATTTCTCTAAAGAAGACATACAGATGGCCAACACACACTTGAAAAGATATTCAATATCACTCATTATCAGGGAAATGCGAATCAAAACTACAATGAGGTATCATCTCATACCTGTCAGAATAGCTAAAATCAAAAACACAAGAAATAAGTGTTGGTGAGAATGTGGAGAAAAAGGAACCCTCTTGCACTATTGATGGGAAGGCAAACTGGTGCAGCCACAGTGGAAAACAGCATGGAATTTGCTCAAAAAATTAAAAACAGAACAGTACTATGATCCAGGAATTGCACTGCTGGGTATTTACCCCCAAAATACAAAAAGGAATACATGCATCCCTATGTTTACTGCAGCATTATTTACAATAGCCAAACTATGGAAGCAGCCCAGTGTCCACTGATAGATGAATGGATAAAGAAGATGTGGTATATATACACAATGGAATATTATTTGTCCATAAAAAATGAAATCTTGCTATTTGCAATAACATGGATAGAGCTAGAGAGTATAATGCAAAGCAAAATAAATCAGAGAAAGACAAATACCATATGATCTCATTCATATGTGGAATTTAAGAAACAAAACAAACAAGCAAAGGAAAAAAAAAAGAGAGACAAACCAAGACTCTAAACTATAGAAAATAAACTGATGGTTACCAGAGGGGAGGTGGGTGAGGGGGATGGGGAAAATAGGGGATGGGATTAAAGAGTACACTTACCATGATGAAAAATAAAATAAAATAAAATCCTGAAAAAAATTCTGCATTTTGTGTGCATCTTCTCTTTGACACAAAAGTTGTTTAATAAATTTTAAATTTCTAGGTAGAAGAAATTTTGGTTTCAGATTTTGTTCCTATTTTCTTTTACTGTATGTTAATAAGACAACCTTATCTGTTTTGTTTTTATGTTTTAGAATTTTTCTTTGATGTCTGCTATGTCGTGTCAAATTTTCATAAATTTTCCATGGCAGTGAAGTTATTTTCTTTATTAACATGATATAGACTTCAAACTATATTAAACAGATTTACCTTGTTATTTATGTTACTTTACTCCTTGATTTTTTATGAACCAAGATAGGTGAAATAAAAATCATTTTAATGTTTTAAACTAATGGTAATTGTATTATTTCTCCCATAATTTCCTTTTCATGAAAGTTTCACCCTTTAACACTGTGTGTCCTTCTTTATGTTATTAATGCTTTCTGGCTTGACTTCTAATTTGTCCAATGCTAAGATCATGATTCCTGCTTTTTTCATTTGTATATATGTGGTATAACCTTTAGGTATCCTTTAATTTTTAGCCTTTCTAAATCACTTTATTTTAGTACATTTCTTGCTTATAGATCTGCATTTTATTACTGTGATGAACTTTTTTTTCCTTAAAATACAAAAACTTTCACATTTATTTTTATGGCAGATGTTTGGTGTTAGATATGTCATATTTAATAGGTTTTTAAAGATTCCATTACACATATTATTCTCAGTTTTTTTATACAGTTCTTTAATATCTTGAAAGCATTATAATTTTGCCAAATTTCTTATCTCTTTAACTGTAAAGGAATAAGAAGGCCTCTATGTGTTTAGAAAGTGTATTTCCCCATTATGAGCAATGATAAATTCAATATATTTACTCTTAATTTTTCATCTCTCCTTTGTCATCTAATTTTAGTCAGTAAACCTGTGTTTCTAATATTTCATTTGTAAGCTTCTTATGGATAACCTTTGACTCTTTGGATTTACTCTACTTTCTGTCTTTCCTCAGTCCTTTCCCAATGTTATAACTGTAGCATTTCTGCATTAATAGGGCCTATAAAAGTAAATTCTGGTCTGTCACTCTAATTCAAACATTTGTTTTAGGCTAGTTTCACTGTTAAATTCATTCAGTGTTCACCAGTAGTACTTAGCTATAGTGTGTCGTCATCCTGATTAGCTGAACTTTGTCCCCAGAAATTTTCTCAATAATTATTCAGAAAAACAAGTCCTTGTATGGTTAAAAATTGTTTGGCAGCATCCTTTTTAGTTAAACGATACTTTGGCTCCCATTTTCTTTACTTCAATATCCTATGGGTGTTGCTCTATGTTTTCTTTATTGAAAAACACTGTAGAAAAGTCTAAAGCCCAACTCAAATTTCCCCCTATTTGCACACTGCTGAAAAACGATTCTTGACTTAATTTAAATCCAATAGTTTACTTTTGTGCTGACCATTCTAGGAAAATTCTTCCTGGCACACAGCCTGACTTTTTAATATGGATGGCAAAATCTTACATTAGGACTTCACTGAATTATAGCTTTAAGTATTTGTTTAGTTCCCTTGTTCTGCTTTTCTTATTTGGGAACTCAATTTACACCATTGTTGGAATTTCTGTGCTTTCTATATCAATCATTTTCTCTTTGATCCTTCTAAACTCTTATATTTCCATCCATACATATTATTTGCTTTCTTTTCATTTTTATCTTCTGTGTATCTTACTATGCCAACCACACAATTTATCTTCCTTTAGGCTTCCTCTGATTTCATTTTTATTTGTATAAATTTTTTTTTCTTCAACAAAAATAGAAACTTTCCTCCAAAGTTTTGTTAGTCCATGATCCAACACTTCTGTGTTATCCTACCATGTCTTCCAACTTCTTGAAATTCTGCTTTGTAGTAATCCTTCCTCAGAGCAATTTATTCCTTACTTTTTAAACTTACAGTAAAATTTCTAATCACAATTATTATGTACTCTATAACAGTATTTTTCCAGTAAGTGTTCTTATCTGCAGGTTAGTTTTGCTTATCTTTTCCACATTGCTATATTTTTAAATGTGTTTTCTTAACAATTTTTAAGAGGTTGCATCTAGGGCTAGAATCCTTTCTTTAATTTCTCCTAGTCAATTTCTTTTACTTAACCAGTTACATTAGTAGTCCTTCTCTCTTAATATTAAAAGTACATGTGCTTTCACTCTCAGTATTCAACCAACTAGTACATTTACAGTTCCTCATATATTCATAATTCTTTCCTACAATCCAGGCTTTGTTGAACTATTTCCTATATTTGTAATATGTCTATTCTCCTTTACTTGACTATTGATTTGGTACCAAAATAAAAAGCAATCTAGTCTTTCAAACTATTTAGCATGTTAGAGATGTCTTATCTGAATCTTGTGTAGTTTTCACATCAGTGTTATCAATAAACTCTTCGTAAATTTAAGCACCAAAAAGAAATGGCAACAGTGAGGTTTTGAGAGGAACCCCATCTATCAATAATTAAATGATACTTTCTTGGGCTCATTTGTATAGAAAATGAATTTTAAAAAGAATAATTTTGCACCGGGCAACATAATATGAAAAACATTCATTATATCAGCAAGTGACATTTAAAAGTATCTGAATTCTGGACTTTAGGGAAAAAAGAAATATTCCAGGATATTTAAATCACAAAAACAATCAATAAGCCTCAATGTTAGGAAAAAAATACAAATAATAAAATACTGACTTAGCATGTAAGCAAAAGAGCAACTCTCATATACATGGTATTCCCTGTCAGGAAACTTTTCACTAAAATCATATCCTTAAGTGTTTTGTTTTATTTGATGAAATATTTTCTTACATCTTTAAAATGAACAGTATTTTCTTTCAGCAAACAAAAATAAACTATATTACTTAAATTGTGAATTTGTTCTATAATCTACTATTAATAAACATTCTTTTGTAAAACAGTTTTACAACTTTTACAACAGGAAGCTATTATTTTCTGCTATAAGATTATTCAAGTCAAATTTCATGTTCCATTAGATATGGAACTACTAAAAATATAATTTCAATAGGTATTTCCACAATTCCTTATGAAAAACATCAACTTACTTGTGACCTAAATGCTTCAGAAAGTATCCCAGAACTTTCAGAGCTTGAACCCAAATACTTTCACTTTTAGAAGCCAATAATTTGTAGATTACTCTAAAAAAAATGCAGAAATAAATAACATTTTAAGAACTTACAAATATTAAAAATATAAGCACTATATACTTTACAATGAATTATAAATATAAACAATACAAAGTACCTTTCAGGATTTTAAATTCTTTGGAAAAATTAAAAATTAGCACATTTTACTAATATTTCTTTAAACTTGGCCTTCAAATAAATACTCAAAAGTTCAAAGTGATTTGTTGCTCATAAGTATTGCCTTCTAGCATATTGAAAAAAAAAATTCTAATTTAAGATACATGCTTAGTTAGGCTGTATTTCCCCTTCTGTTATAGAACTGCCCCTGACATTTCTTCTTGATGACCTTTTTTTCTTGTTTATAGCTAATTGGACCATGGATAGATACTTGCCCAATTATTTCTCTTTTCTGAGCATTTGGAGTGAGATCTGAGAAACAATATCTAGTACTTTTTGGGCTCTTGAATTAGAAAATTATTTAAAACAGAAACTATAAGGCAGCCTTGTTTTGTTCACAGAGACGAGTCTACATACAAAAGAATAAAGCGACCATATAGGAAGTAGCAGAGAAAGCAAAGCTGTTTCCTTATAGCTTTCCAATTCCTTGTTCTTACCTTAATGAGATTTGTGTAACAAACACATTATTCTGTTTTACCTATTGGTTTGAGAAGTTTTCTATTACTTGGAGCAAAGAAGTCTCTACTAACATATAACCCAACCTAATATATACAGTCATTTGAATATGATATAAGAACAGGGCTATATCCATTATAATTTTCATAAATATTTAAAAATTTTTATCTTGTGTTTATTCCAAAACATAAAAGTAAATATTTTTTCTATAAGGTAGTAGGGAACAATAATAACTATATTCTTTTGCAACTAATTCTAGAATTTAAGAAAGTTCTTTGAAGGTGGTAGTGGTGACTATAAAATTAGGATGTGCTTTATTGTATTATGTCTTTTTAAAAAATAAAGTGTCATTTTATGCTTCAAGATGAAGTAATTGAGGCTAAACAAAAAGTTGGTATTACTAGGTGCAGTATAATTTTTATATCGTTTCAGTGACATTAACAAAAGGGAACAAATTACTTAAAGCTAGTCACATCTGTTTTAACAGTGGCTTATACTACTAAAAAAGAAAATAATATTTTGTTGATACTGCTTTTTATTTGTGAGTTACTCTACTGAAGAACAGACTGAGATAAACATTAGAGTTACTATTTCCTTTAGAAGATGATTTTTTTCAAAAGCCTCACATTCCTAAATATGTATTTACATTGAAATCTATCTTCAGAACTTTTATGAACCATGATCAGTAATTAAAAAACAAAGTATGAGAATAGGAAAGTTATACACGTAAGAAAAAGAACTGTTCAGGCAATCATGAGAAAGAACATTCAACAGTAAAAATAATCTTGAGAACCAAAGTAAAAGCTCACAGCCTAAGAAATTTACTGACGAATCAGTTAATGACTGTTTACCTGAAATATCATAAGATAGGTGAATCCTAATTAATCTGCTCAAGCTTACTATATTAAGCCAGCAAATGATCTAAATTAGTTGAGACAAGTACTTATGTATTCTTTTTTGTAAGATTTTCAGATATAAAAATATCACATTTTTAGCTGCTCAGTTCAATGTTGTATTATCACATGGTCTTTCTTAAAGCCAGTTAAAATGTCACCAGAATTAAGTTCATTCTTTGTGTTCAGTTGTTAGTGTATATAAATTACAATTTATCAGAATTTTCCCCAGAAAATATTTTATATATAACTGCTATCCTTGAGTATCTCTCTTTCTAAGATATAGACCTTTAAGTGTTGTATCTAATAAGCCTATTTTTTCCATATCTTTAGTCAAAGCCTACATTCACCACATTTTTTTTGAAACGGAGAAACTGAAGGAGAAAACCTTCCATCTTTGTCACTGTTTTGAACACACTGGTAACAATAGGACATGTTTAGCAGGTTTCAATCATGAGCAACCAGGCCTTGGTATTCATTATATCTAATCATTCCACTCATACTATACATATAAATCACTATTTCAGTCCCCTAAAGATCTAACCAAATATCATTCTCCTTTGTAAGATCGTATTTTCACTCTGTCAAAGTAATAAAGAATTTTTTGTCTGAATTTCATATTAACCAATCTAAGGTTGGTATCATTCACAAGGATGATGAGGACAATTTTAATTGATTCACTTATCAGTTGATATAATAAATAAAAGAGATACTAGGATCTAAGGTCAAGGATACTAATTTTTCAATCTAAATATATTTTAAGAATAAGTATAACTGTATTATATGATTAGGTTGAACCAAATATGCCATTATTTAGTAAACAGTTAAGTATCAGCAATTTCATATAGTTCAACCTCATAGTAAGAAAATATTTATAGTTCTTAATAATTAAATGTGTAATCCTCTTCTTCAAACAGAGTAGCAATTCCATGGCTTGTAAACTCAAAGATCACAGTGATAAACAGAACATCCAATAGAAATGATGTGATTGCTTCTCTGATTTGGAAAGAAGTCCTTCAAATCTAGAAAACTGTCATTTGTTGATATAAATGGCCAAGTAAAAGAAGCACTAATAAAATCCTTTTGTAGGTATATTATTTCCAAATTCTTTTACAACCTGTGGAAGTTCACTGAGTTGCACATGGCATAACTTAGATTTCCTCTTCATCCAATAATTCAGACTTCAGAAAAATTAAAAAGGAGAATCCCTAAAGGGCTAGATTATAGGCTGAAGTTCATAAGAATACTAATCAAGGAACTATTTTTCACTTACCTACATAATTACTTACAATCATTCTAACTAAACTTAGTCTTCAAACTCTTTTGGTTTTGTCCTCTTGCTCCAACTACGTTGTCACTGTCCTAACTCATCATCCCTAATACTGATGAATAAAATAATCTCTCTACTTATTTTGCTACATCAGTTTTATCCCTCTCCAGTTCATTTTCCACACTGCTGACTGTAAATCTAACAAAATGGAAATCTGAGCAAATCAGTACCCTATTCAAAATACTTTATTTCATCATAAACAGAAAAAAATCTAAACCTCTTTCTATTATGTAGCCAGTATCTTCCAAATCTGGCCACTATCTAGTTCTTGAGCTTAAATTCATACAATTTTCCTGTGCTCTCTTTTGCTGAAATATACCATGTTTCTTGTCTTCCTGCAAAAAAAAAATATATATATATATATTTGTTCTTCACACTAATTGAAATATCTTTACTACAGCATCACAATTTAATCACTCTTCTTGAGACCAAGACCCATTCTTTAAATAGTTCATCAGTTGGAGTATTAGAAGATTAATACTAGCTTTCTCCATTTATTCCCTTCTTGTGTGTAAGATTTTGCTGTATTTATTAAAAAGTTCCTAGAGTAGGAGTTATTCTAGAAAGCACAACTGTACTCAATTAAAGTCTACTAGTAATACTAATATTATAATCATACCTTATTCCATTTCTTTGATCAAATGCTGGTATCATTGAGGCTGGGTGTTCTGACATTAAAGCCACTAGTAACTGTAACACATCATGAATATTTTCATCCTGCATAATGAGGATCACCAAAAAAAAAATTTCTTTAGTTAATATTTTATTCTAGTACTTTGCATAAAATAATTAAAATAGAAGACATAGACCATGTCTTACCTCATGCATGGTAAGTAGGTAATTTAAGATACTCTGAAGTTCATCTTCCTTGACCCCTCGATCCTAATTTTAAAAATATATATATTATTTAAATCTAAAACTTTAAAGACAGGCATCAAATGATCATTTAAAAAAAAAATAAGAACAACTTAAAAGTAGTGATGTTTTCATTAAAATCTTTAAATATTTCATAATTGATAGACTATATTATTTCCACTTAAGTAAGTAAATATTTGGAAAACTGTATCTAGTCTTTTAAGGCTAATATTTGACTGACCATCACTATCAAAAGTTAGTATATTTTGATCTAACTGTATTCATATTATTTTCTAACCATTTATTCTTTTCTTAAAATAATACAAAACTTTATAGAACCAATTGATGTATATTTTACCTTTATTTTCCATTTTTCTTTATCTTAATCTTTTAAAAATCCTACTATGATAAAATACATAATGTAAGTCTTCTCATACAGGTACACAGACCATTTTCTGGAATAAAACTTTATACTCATATCTTATGCATATGTTCCTTGTTCACAGTTCATATACCTCTTAAAATGGATGATCTCAAAGAGGATTAACAAAAAGTCAAGTTTAACAAAAGTTAACACTAAGATTTACTTTAGGATTTTGAAAGCTATTCATAAATTAAAAATAGTTACTGCTAATTTTACAATATTGATTTTAAACAATGCCAAAAATTCCTCTTCATCTAATATATTGCAGTTCTAAATAATGTAAAATTATTTTACCTTTAGTATGAGCTGTTTCAGAAAAAGTAGCATAAATGCCCGTAGTGATATAATTTCCTTTTGTGATGGCCGGGGACCATCTAGAATAAAACAGAGAACATAAGGAAAAAAACCCTCATGATACTAAATAAGCTTAATGCCATTATGTTGGAATACTATGGAATTCTTTACAAGTTGTATTTATTAGGATTATAATATTTGTTAGTATTAATGCTATACCATTTCACTTATATCAGAGGATTCAAACATTAATTTTCAGATTTTGGTAATTTCAAATTATTCACCAAATGTCAGATTTGTGGAAAAGAATTACTTTTTAAAAAATTATAACATCGTAACATCCATTCATAAGTGTATAATCATCAAGTGTTCACATAAATAACTTTTCCTACTTTTATTAAATTAATAAGTTCCCTTTTCCCCCAAATCCAAGTTTTCCCAACATTTCTTTCATTTTCAATTAACCTTTCTTCACTTAAAGACCATCTCCATTTTCACACCACACATTATATAACAAAGTGCAGAAAAAGTGACACTCTATTGTAATTATTTGCTTTGCAGCATTTTTTCCCCTTGTAACTTGTATATACCAAATACGTATTATAGTGGAAACTCAAAAAATTCTCAAGTCAATAAATGAAAATGAATGTGAATAGTTAAAGTGTACATATCAATTCCATAACACCTAAATTTCAAAGTAATTAATTGCAAATATTTAATTACCAATAAATGAGATTATTCAATATATATATAGAATATATATAACATATATAATATACATAGTATACAATAACTAAATTATACCTTTAACTATGTAACTAGAACTATGAAAGCCCTTAAATATCAAGCCTTTCTTGAAGCAATGAGGATTTATATAGCTTCTTTATATGTTTTAAAGTAAAAATCCCTATATGTATAATAGAGAACATCTTTTATTCACTCAATAAATATTTACGTGCAAATTATTACTCAAACAATCCATTCCATCTACTCTTGAAAAAGAAATCTCTTTCTCATTTCCCAGACTGCCCTCTACATTTTTGGCTCCACTATAGTCAATAGTGTACAAAACACCCTTTCCTTCCTTACCAACACTTGGTATTAATTTTTTTTTTTTTACGATTTTATTTATTTATTTGAGAGAGAGAATGAGATAGAGAGCATGAGAGGGGGGAGGGTCAGAGGGAGAGGCAGACTCTCTGCTGAGCAGGGAGCCTGACATGGGACTCGATCCCAGGACTCCAGGATCATGACCTGAGCCGAAGGCAGTCGCTTAAACAACTGAGCCACCCAGGCGCCCGGTATTAATTTTTTAAAAATGATTTTCATTGTTGGGGAACCTGGGTGGCTCAGCTGGTTAAGCATCTGACTCTTGATTTTGGCTCCGGTCATTAGCTCAGGATCATGAGATTGAGCCCTGCATCCTGCTCTGTGTTGAGCATAGAGCTTGCTTAAGATACTCTCACCCTCTCTCTCTGCCCCTCCCCATCTGCTCGTGCTATCTCAAAAAAACCCTGTTTTTTTACATACAGAAGATGTAAATGTACAACTTAATGAATTGGTATAAAATGAACACCTGTATAACCACTTTTTAGGTCAAGATACTGAATGCTGACAGTAACCTGGCAAAGAAACCCATTAACAATTGGTATGCAGGTAAAGGAACTACACGAGTGGAGGGGTGAGGTCCTAATATGAATCAGATTAAATAATTGCAGATTTCTGATTTCTGTTGTGTAAATATTCCCACTATGACTAAATTCAAGCTCAAGCTACCAATGGTTTAAAAACCAGGTTGTAGAGAGGGGAGCAAGATGGCGGAGAAGTAGGAGACCTGGATTTCACCTGGTCTCAGGAATTCAGGTGGATAGGGATCAAACCATTCTGAACACCTACAAACCCAATAGGAGATCGAAGAAAAGAATAGCAACAACTCTCTGAACAGAAAAGCCACCACTTTCTGGAAGGTAGGAAGTGCGGAGAAGTGAATCTGAGGCAATATTCGGGAGGACAGATGGCGGGGGCGGGGGCCTCCATGGGCCACTACTGGCAAGTGATAGAGCTGCGGAGCAAAAAATCAGAACTTTCAGAAGTCTGCTAGGCTGAGGGACGTCGCTCCAGTGGCTAAGCGGGGGGTGGAACTCTCGCTGGGACAGTGTGGTCTCAGGACCCTTGGGTCACAGAAAGACCAGGGGTGCCTGAGTGCGGCAGAGCTCCCAGGTATCAGAGCAGGGAAGCCGGATGCAGAGACGGAGCTGAGGAGTGGATTCTCAGCTTGTGGCTGCCATAAACTGTGATCCAAAGCACAGTCGAGGCACTGCTCTTCCAGCAGGGACCCAACAAGCAGCAGATCCAGGGAGACTCCCGTTCCTCCCACGGGAAGAGCGGCGTGGGAGCGCACCACAGGGATCTGCTGGGTTTGGAGACTCCACAGGGGGTTGGGTGCCAGAGATAGAAATGCTCGGTCACAGGCAGGGTGAGCACGGAGTGCGGCCAGAGACCGGGGAGACAGGAGTGATTGACTGCTTTTCTCTGGGGGCTCACTGAGGGACGGGGCCCTGAGTTCTTGGCTCCTCGGGGGCAGAGATTGGGAGGCCGCCATTTTCACTCTCGTCCTCCAAAGCTGCATGGAAAACTTGCAGGGAACAAAAGCTCCTGAGAGCAAACCTGAGCAGATTACTTAGCCCTGACTGGGCAAGGGTGGGGCAATTCCGCCTCCGGCAAAGACATTTGGGAACCACGGCAACAGGCTCCTCCCCCAGAAGATCAGCAAGAACAGCCAGCCAAGACCAAGTTTACCGATCAATGAGAAGTGCAGAACTCCAGCGCTAGGGGAATACTGCACATAGAATTCATGGCTTTTTTTACCATGATTCTGTAGTCTTTAAAAGTTAATTTTTTTTTAACTGACTTTTTATTTTTTTTGAATTTTTCTTTTTCCCTTTTTCAACCAACATCTTATCAATCCTTTTCTTAAAAAACATTTTTATTTTTCATTTTTAGAGTCATATGCTATCCCTTCATTGTAGTTACCCTTATTTTTGGCATATATATATAAGTTGTTCTCTCTTTAAAATTTTGAGATACACTTTCTTCTAACAGATCAAAATATACCCTAAATCTCTAGTGTATGGCTTTGTTCTAGTCTCCTCCTTATCACATACTCTCCTTTTTTTTTCTTTTTTAAAATCCTCTTCTTTCTTTTTTCAAATAACTTATCAATTCCTTTTATAAAATTTTTTATAATTTTCGACATTACAGTCATATTCCATCCCTTCATCGTATCAACCCTTATTTTTGTACATATATAAGTTTTTCTTTCTTTAAAATTTTGGGAGGCACTTTCTTCTAACAGACCAAAATACACCCAAAATCTAGTGTGTGGCACTGATCTATGCACCAGCCTGATCATATTTGACCATATTCTGTTTTTTTGTTTTGTTTTGTTCTGTTTTTGTTTATTCTTATCTTTTTCTTTTTCTTTTTTATTTCTTTCCCTTTCTTTTCCCCCAGTTTCAGGTCTTTTCTGATTTGTTTAGAGTACATTTTCTGGGGATGTTGTTACCCTGTTAGCATTTTGTTCTCTCATTCATCTATTCTCCTCTGGACAAAATGACAAGATGGAAAAAATCACCTCAACAAAAGAACAAGAGGTAGTACCAACTGCCAGGGACCTTCTCAATATGGAAATTAGTACGATATTGGACTAGAGTTCAGAATCATCACTTTAAAGATACTAGCTGGGCTTGAAAAAAGCATGGAAGTTATTAGAGAAACCCTCTCCAGAGAAATAAAAGAACTAAAATCCAACCAAGTCGAAATCAAAAAGGCTATTCATGAGGTGCAATCAAAAATGGGGGCACTAACTGCTAGGATAAATGAGGCAGAAGAGAGAATCAGTGATATAGAAGACCAAATGATGGAAAATAAAGAAGCCTAGAAAAAGAGAGATAAACAACTACTGGATCACAAGGGCAGAATTCGAGAGATAAGTGATACCATAAGATGAAACAACATTAGAATAATTGGGATCCCAGAAGAAGAAGAAAGAGAGGGGCAGAAGGTATATTGGAGCAAATTATAGCAGAGAACTTCCCTAATTTGGGGAAGGAAACAGGCATCAAAATCCAGGAGGCACAGAGAACCCCCTTCAAAATCAATAAAAATAGTTCAACACCCCGACATCTAATAGTAAAACTTATGAGTCTCAGAGACAAAGAGAAAATCCTGAAAGCAGCTCGGGACAAGAGGTCTGTAACCTACAATGGTAGAAACATTAAATTGGCAACAGACCGATCCACAGAGACCTGGCAGGCCAGAAAGGACTGGCAGGATATATTCAGAGCACTAAATGAGAAAAATATGTAGCCAAGAATACTATATCCAGCTAGGCTGTCACTGAAAATAGAAGGAGAGATAAAAAGCTTCCAGGACAAACAAAAACTAAAGGAATCTGCAAACACGAAACCAGCCCCACAAGAAATATTGAAAGGGGTCCTCTAAGGAAAGAGAGAGCCTAAAAGTAACATAGACCACAAAGGAACACAGAAAATATACACTAACAGTCACCTTACCGGCAATACAATGGCACTAAATACCTATCTTTCAATAGTTACCCTGAATGTGAATGAGCTAAATGCCCCAATCAAAAGACACAGGCTATCACAATGGATATAAAAACAAGACCCATCAATATGCTGTCTGCAAGAGACTCATTTTAGACCCAAAGACACCCCCAGATTGAAAGTGAGGGGGTGGAAAACAATTTACCATGCTAATGGACACCAAAAGAAAGCTGGGTGGCAATCTTTGTATCACACAAATTAGATTTTAAACCAAAGACTGTAATAAGACATGAGGAAGAACACAATATCATACTTGAAGGATCTATCCAACAAGAAGATCTAACAATTGTAAATATCTATTCCCCTAACATGGGAGCAGCCAATTATATAAGCCAATTAATAACAAAAGCAAAGAAACACATCGACAACAATACAATAATAGTGGGGGACTTTAACACCCCCCTCACTGAAATGGACGGATCATCTAAGCAAAAGATGAACAAGGAAATAAAGACTTTAAATGACACACTGGACCAAATGGACTTCACAGATACATTCAGAACATTCCATCCCAAAGCAACAGAATACACATTCTTCTCTAGTGCCCATGGGACATTCTCCAGAACAGATCACATCCCTAAGTCACAAAGGAGGTCTCAACCAGTACCAAAAGATTTGTATCATTCCCTGCATATTTTCGGACCACAGTGCTTTGAAACTAGAACTCAATCACAAGAGGAAAGTCGGAAAGAACTCAAATACATGGAGGCTAAAGAGCATCCTACTAAAGAATGAATGGGTCAACCAAGAAATTAAAGTAGAATTAAAAAAATTCATGGAAACCAATGAAAATGAAAACACAACTATTCAAAATCTTTGGGATGCAGCAAAGGCAGTCCTCAGAGGAAAGTATATAGCAATACAAGCCTTTCTCAAGCAACAAGAAAGGTCTCAAGTACACAATCTAACCCTACACCTAAAGGAGCTGGAGAAAGAACAGCAAATAAAGCCTAAACCCAGCAGGAGAAGAGAAATAATAAAGATCAGAGCAGAAATCAATGAAATGTAGAAACCAAAAGAACAGTAGAGCAGATCAACGAAACTAGGAGCTGGTTCTTTGAAAGAAATAACAAGATTAATAAACCCCTGGCCAGACTTATCAAAAAGAAAAGAGAAAGGACCCAAAGAGAAATCACAACCAACACCAAAGAAATACAAACAATTATAAGAACATATTATGAGCAATTCTGTGCCAGCAAATTAGATAATCTGGAAGAAATGGATGCATTCCTAGAGATGTATCAACTACCAAAACTGAACCAGGAGGAAACAGAACACCTGAACAGACCTATAACCACTGAGGAAACTGAAGCAGTAATCAAAAATCTCCCAACAAACAAAAGCCCAGGCCAGATGGCTTCCCAGGGGAATTCTACCAAATATTTAAAGAAGAATTAATACCTATTCTTCTGAAACCACTCCAAAAAATAGAAAGGGAAGGACAACTTCCAAACTCGTTTTATGAGGCCACCTTTACCTTGATCCGAAAACCAGACAAGACAGACAAGACAGACAAGACCCCATCAAAAAGGAGAATTACAGACCAATATCCTTGATGAACATGGATGCAAAAATTCTCACCAAAATATTAGCCAGTAGGATCCAACAGTACTTTAAAAGGATTATTCACCACGACCAAGTGGGATTTATCCCTGGGCTGCAAGATTGGTTCAACATCCACATATCAATCAGTGTGATACAATACAATAATAAAAGAAGAACAACAACCATATGATCTTCTCAATAGATGCAGAAAAAGTATTTGACAAAGTACAGCATCCTTTCTTGATCAAAACTCTTCAGAGTATAGGGATAGAGGGTACATATCTCAATATCATAAAAGCCATCTATGAAAAACCCACAGCGAATAACATTCTTAATGGGGAAAAACTGAGAGCTTTCCCCCTAAGGTCAGGAACACGGCAGGGATGTCCACTGTCACCACTGCTATTCAACATAGTATTAGAAGTCCTAGCCACAGCAATCAGACAACAAAAAGAAATAAAAGGCATCCGAATCAGCAAAGAAGAAGTCAAACTCTCACTCTTTGCAGATGATATGATACTTTATGCGAAAAACCCAAAGCACTCCACCCCAAAGCTGCTAGAACTCCTACAGGAATTCAGTAAAGTGGCAGGATATAAAATCAATGCACAGAAATCAGTGGCGTTCCTATACACCAACAGCAAGACAGAAGAAAGAGAAATTAAGGAGTTCATACCTTTTACAATTGCACCCCAAACCATAAGATACCTAAGAATAAATCTAACCCAAAAGGCAAAGAATCTGTACTCAGAAAACTATAAAATACTCATGAAAGAAATTGAGGAAGACACAAAGAAATGGAAAAAGGTTCCATGCTCATGGATTGGAAGAACAAATATTGTGAAGATGTCAATGCTACCTAGAGCAATCTACACATTCAATGCAATCCCCATCAAAATACCATCCACTTTTTTCAAAGAAATGGAGCAAATAATCCTAAAATTTGTATGAAACCAGATAAGGCCCTGAATAGCCAGAGGAAAGTTGAAAAATAAAAGCAAAGCTGGCAGCATCACAATTCCAGACTTCAATCTCTATTACAAAGCCATAATCATCAAGACAGTATGGTACTGGCACAAAAACAGACACAGAGATCAATGGAACAGAACAGAGAGCCCAGAAATGGACTCTCAACTCTATGGTCAACTAATCTTCGACAAAGCAGGAAAGAATGTCCAATGGAAAAAAGACAGTCTCTTCAACAAATGGTGTTGGGAAAATTGGACAGCCACATGCAGAAGAATGAAACTGGACCATTTCCTTACACCACACACAAAAATAGACTCCAAATGGTTGAAAGACCTCAATGTGAGACAGGAGTCCATCAATATCCTAAAGGAGAACACAGGCAGCAACCTCTTCAACCTCAGCCACAGCAACTTCTTCCTAGAAACATTGCCAGAGGCAAGAGAAACAAGGACAAAAATGAACTATTGGGACTTCATCAAGATAAAAAGCTTTTGCACAGCAAAAGAAACAGTCAACAAAACAAAAAGACAACCCACAGAATGGGAGAAGATATTTGCAAATGACATATCAGATAAAGGGCTAGTATCCAAAATCTATAAAGAACTTATCAAACTCAACACCCAAAGAACAAATGATCCAATCAAGAAATGGGCAGAACACAGGAACAGACATTTTTCCAAAGAAGACATCCAAATGGCCAACAGACACATGAAAAAGTGCTCAACATCACTCAGCATCAGAGAAATCCAAATCAAAACCTCAATGAGTTACCACCTCACACCAGTCAGAATGGCTAAAATTAACAAGTCAGGAAACAACAGACTTTGGCGGGGATGTGGAGAAAGGGGAACCCTCCTACACTGTTGGTGGGAATGCAAGCTGGTGCAGCCACTCTGAAAAACAGTATGGAGGTTCCTCAAAAAGTTGAAAACAGAGCTACCATATGATCCAGCAATTACAGTACTGGGTATTTACCCCAAAGATACAAATGTAGGGATCTGAAGGGGTACATGCACCCCAATGTTTATAGCACCAATGTCCACAATAGCCAAACTGTGGAAAGAGCCAAGATGTCCATCGACAGATAAATGGATAAAGAAGATGTGGTAGATATATACAATGGAATATTATGCAGCCATGAAGAGGAATGAGATCTTACCATTTGCAACGAGACAGATGGAACTGGAGGGTATCATGCTGAGCGAAATAAGTCAATCAGAGAAAGACATGTATCATATGACCTCACTGATATGAGGAATTCTTCATCTCAGGAAACAAACTGAGTGTTGCTGGTGTGGTGGGTGGTGGGAGGGATGGGGTGGTGGGTGATACACATTGGGGAGGGTATGTGCTATGGTGAGCGCTGTGAATTGCTTACAGTCTTACAACTGTTGAATCACAGACCCGTACCTCTGAAACAAATAATACATTATATGTTTAAAAAAAAAAAAATCAGAAGAAGAAGATAGTAGGAGGGGAGGAGGGGAAGAATGAAGGGTGGAAATCGGAGGGTGAGATGAACCATGAGAGACTATGGACTCTGAAAAACAACCTATACCAGTCCTAAGCTCTGAACCACAACTTGAGAACATCCTCCATTCCATCCTGGTAGAGACAGCCATTATCTTAGTAATAATTACTTTCATTTAATGAAATTGGACAGTTTTATATTATCTTAGTGTGTTGGTTGTTTCTTTTATTTATTGTAAGGATGAGAATAATAATAATGCTCATGTCACAGGGTTATTTTGTAAGCATTAAATAGAGCAACATATGTAAAGGAATTAGAATAGTGCCTGGTCCATTTTAATTAGTAAATGTTAGCTATTATTACTACTGTCAGACACTGTACAAAGAGGATGTTTTAGAAAAATATATACATATGTATGAGTCTTATTTATACACATATTATGAATCCATATTTTATAAAATAGTATAAACAGGTATTTTACAAATATAAAATTGAGTGACATAAAAATCACAAATGACACCATTTATGTAAAATACAGAAGCTAAAGAATCAACTGTTCAGGAATACATACATAAATAGCAAAGTAGTAAAACATACTAAAGAAATAATAAGCATTCAAGAAAGGAAAAGGTATAATAAACATAAAATAAAACATAAAACATAAAATTGAGCACGGGGTTGTCTCTATGGCTGGGAATGGGAGGAAGATGTGACCAAAGATAGGTAAATACAGGTTTATGGTAATATTCTATTTCTTAAGCTTGATGGGACCTATCTGAGGTTTATTACATATTTACATATTTGCATTTATGATGTATTCAAAATAAATCTTTGAAATACCTATAAGTTGAAGCATCCACATGTAGGCATGTGTAAGTTTGTGTTTGTATGAGCATAGAAAAAGAGGTAGAAGAATATGTAAGACTGGTGATACTGGCTCCTTGGGAGAAAGTAAGTTTTTGTTTTTAAACATTTGTATTATTCCACTTGTTAACTAAGATCATGTATTACTATGGTACCTGGTTAATATAAATACATTTTTTACAGTGAACCTTACATAATAATAATTTAAGAGACAGAAGTGTTAAATAAGAGTCAAAGCAAAAAGATCCTACTTCTTAAGTCAGTGCCTGCATATGAATTAGTACAATGAAAAGCTAGTGTAGTACAAATTATCTTTAGAGTGTCCTTAAATCATTTCATTTCAAAATAGTACTGAAAAAAGTTGTTATTTAGAAAACTATGTTTCAAGTCAGAGCCTCACATTTCACTAAATATCAAAGTTAATTTCAGTTGTATTAAAAAGTTAAAAAGATATATTAAAAATGATAAATAAAAAGATACACTAAAAAAGAATAAACTGCAAAGAAAAAGAAATTCTCTTCCACTTTCTTGCCACTTTTCTTTAAAATATATTTCTTTGGTTTCTTCCCTCTCCTCCTTGAGGTAGCCAGAACCAATTAGGCCTGAGGGCCCAGAGATGGGAGGAAGTAGCAGAGGCCAAGGAAACACCAGATGCTAGCAGGGCCAAAGAGGCAACTAAGTCTGGCAGGACCTTCAGGGTCAGGGTGAGGAGACAACATGGACTAGGAGTGTGGTCAGCAGCAAAGAAACAATCAGGGCGAAGGAGGTGACAAGGACCAGGCAGAATTAGAGGTGAGGGGATGGTCAGGCTGACTGGAAATGTCAAAGCTGCGAAGGTGATGGTGCAAATGTCAGCATATTGCTTCAAAATGTAGAATAAGCAAATATATAAATACATTAAAGATGACCTAAGCCAGATTTTTCACTATTGAAGGAAGAAAGCTATAAATATAATAAGTTTGAGGCTACACTGAACCATGTGGTTTTAAATTGGAAAGAAAGGTATCTACGTATAAACCTATTTTTCCTAGATCCACGCAGAATGCCTAGAAGCAATGCCACTCAAAGAGCAAGAAGCACAACAAGCACACCGAACACCTAAATCTCAAAAACCATATCCACCAAGACAAACCAGGGGTCTTTGGAGAAATGGTTGATTCCAGGACTGGGTAAGTACAAAATGAACCAAAAACATCTTGTGGCAGAGAGCAAGCACTAAAAAATTATGAACATCTGTCATAAAGACCCAAGATCTCATGTGAAGGTCTCCTACAAGCCAAATCTGGGAAAACCTTAACATCCAATAAATAATGATACAACCCAGGGGACAGTCACTGGGCTAAATCCATTAAACCTTAACATTTTTCAAGTTTCATTGAAACAATCCATATCTATTCATTTACATACTGTCTATGTCTGTTTTGGCTATACACTGGCAGAGTTGACTACTTGTAACAGAGCCCTTATGGCTCCCTAAGCCTAAAATATTTCTGTGTGGCCCTCTGCAGAGAAAATGTACCAACTATTGATATAATAAACAGAATAAAGTAGAAATCCATGAAATTTATGCTGATATAAAATGAACAAATAAATGGAAGAGAAAAAACAAGTTCCTTCTTGTAGTAGAATTCAAACTGGTAAATGTCTCAGAAAATACTGTCATTTAGCAGCAATCACAGTAAAGATCAATTATGACAAGAGTCACTGATGAATCAAAACCAGGAAGCAAAGGTTTGTTGAAGAACAGGATATTTAAATAGTCTCAATGTATTTCTTTACCAAATACTTATTATTCCAAAAGAGAAAGTAGCAATTTTATAATGAAGAACCCTGGCAGACACCACATTAATCAAATGATCAAAGGCAACATCTCCAGTAATAAGACAACTCCACGTCATGTGCCTCTTGACGTGATAACAGCGTGACAGAATTGGTATGACTTCTATGTGATTCCAACCCAAAATGAAAAACCTGGATCATCATGAGCAAATACCAAACAAATCCAAGTTAGGGGACATTCTAAAAAGTAATTTGTCTGTAGTCTTCAAAAATATCAAGGTCATGGAACACAAAGAAATACTAAAAAAAAAAAACAAAAACATTCTATATTAAAGAATATTAAAGTGACAAGGCAACTAAATGCAATATACAATCCTTGGCTGAGATTCAGAGAGAAAAAAAAGATTTTTTTTGTCTGGAAAGGATATTATTGGAATAATTGGAATTTAAATGCAATCTTTGGATTACATGATTGCATGTATTAGTGCTAATTACTTGATTTTAAGGGTTGCCCTTGCTTATCTAAGACTATGCCTTTTAGGAAATAAACAGTAAAATGGGTAATATGGTATCACATCTACAATTTATTCTCAATTTATTCAGAAAAAAATATGTGCATGTATATATGACTATATATACATGATAAAGTGCATGTGGTAAAATACAAAATACTGGGAAACATGGTGGGGGTTATGATAATTCTTTGTATAACTCTTGCAACTTTCTGTAAATTAGAAATTAATTTTCTGAAGCAGAAATGAATATGTATGAATAGATGATTTGTTTGGGGTAAAGAAAACTATCAGAGTGTAGTGTTTGAGAAGGGCTCTGAGTCACATAGACATGATTCAAATTTTAGTTCTGTTACTTTGTACCAACTTTCAGTTTCCTAACCTACAAAATAACAGTGATACTGACAGCAAAGTTATAAGGTCCGATGTGTATGTGTAAACATGCCTATGCATATATAATTACATTATATATAAATGATGAAATAAAATTAACAGGATGCTTAGTGTAGATTCAAACTCATGGTGAACATTCAGTAAATTTTAGGCATTATCAAGATTAAAAACAATAGAAAAAGCCATGAATGACAGAATTATATATAACAGATTGCAAATAACACAATTTTTTAAGTCCTGTCAATAAAAGCTAATAAATGAAAATTAAAATAGTGAAAAGTTATTTTGCCTTATTAAAAAGATTTTTATAAAACAGTAATTTTCAATGCTATTGTTAGTATGCTGAGAAAAGCATTCTCACATACTACACAGTAATTACTCTCAGTAATTTTAAACAAATCAAAAATGTAAGTAAATGATTATATACAAAGGAACAGATCACTGCGTTATTTATAGAATCAAAATTTTAGAAACTTGTAAGTGGTACATTCTTTTAGATTACTATGTAGAGTCAAGAAGATAACAGAAAAAAAATCAAGAAAATCTCAATTCTGTAAAAGAGTTAAATATTTCACCCATTTAATGCAATGAAAATTAGTGGAAAAACATACACCAAACTTTTAACAGTTCTTATTCCTGGGGTTGGGTTACGAATAATATTTTTCTTCTATATCATTTTATTTTCTATGATGAGTATGCATTTTTATATAATTAGGAAAATTGGCAATATTTTTTATTTTTATTTATTTTTATTTATTTATTTTTTTAAAAATCACCTGTGAACAATCTTTTTTTATATATATATATTTTATTTATTTGACAGAGAGAGACACAGTGAGAGAGGGAACACAAGCAGGGGGAGTGGGAGAGGGAGAAGCAGGCTTCCCGCCAAGCAGGGAGCCCGATGTGGGGCTCGATCCCAGGACCCTGGGATCATGACCTGAGCCGAAGGCAGACGCTTAACGACTGAGCCACCCAGGTGCCCCTATTTTTATATTTTTTAAGATTTTATTTATTTTATTCTAGAGAAAGACAGAGAAAGTGCGCACACACATGCGCATGCACACGAGCTGGGAGAGAGGCACAGGGAGAAGGAGAGAATCCCAAGCAGACTCCGCGCTGAGCACAGGACAGGGCCGGAGGTGGGGTCTAATCTCAAGACCCCAAGACCACAACCTGAGCTGAAACCAAGAGACCTATGCTCAACCGACTGAGCCACTCAGGTGCCCTGGCAATATTTTTTAAACAACAAAATGAAGTATTAAATTAGTTTCTACTATACTTAGAATAAAGGGTGAAGTTTGGGGAGAAAATATAAAGAAAGGTAACTATCTCAAAGGTTTGAAACAACTGTATTAGAACACACTGGCCATGATCAATTTCATCTGATTTTTTTTTTCTTCTTTCATCTTTATTTTTTTTTATTTTATTTTATTATGTTGTGTTAGTCACCATACAACATTACATCACCAGTTCTAGATGTAGTGTTCCATGATTCATTGTTTGCATACAACATCCAGTGCTCCATGCAGTACGTGCCCTCCTTAATACCCATCACCAGGCTAACCCATCCCCTCACCCCCTGCCCTCTAGAACCCTCAGTTTGTTTCTCAGAGTCCACAGTCTCTCATGGTTCGTCTCCCCCTCCGATTTCCACCCCTTCATTTTCCCCTTCCTTCTCCTAATGTCCTCCATGCTATTCCTTATGTTCCACAAAAAAGTGAAACCATATGATAATTGACTTTCTCTGCTTGACTTATTTTACTTAGCACTTCATCCGATTTTAATATTATGAATATATTTTCCTGAGCCACAACAAGCATATAGGCTAAAAGGCAGAATATTATTCTTACCTGCCTTTATTCCAAAAATAACTTAATATTTCAGAACTATAAGCTTCTCGCCACAAAAACTTCTCAATATAACAAGGTACTATATAAGAAAGATAATAGTTCAGTGATATTTTCATAACCGTGCACATCTGGTGCCTATAACAGTACTCAGGATATAAAACAGTAGTAGTACAATGAACGTAGTGGTAGTGTTGTACTTACCTAATCCTTTAGGTGTAATGCCGCTACTGTCAGCAGGATTAATGACCCAGTAGTAATATTTTAACGTGTGCATTAGCTGTAATACTGTTCCTACTCTGCGTATGGTGGTGTAAATGGTAGCAGTTCCGATAAATTCAGCAGACAAGTAAGTGTATAGGGAAAGCTGAACCTAATACAGAATATTAACAGAGCATTAAAATAAATTTAAAATGCCTCAAGTGTTTATATTATAAATATACATTCTAATTCAAATGCAAATTAGTAAAGATGAAGAAAGAACCATTTATTATGAGGTTAAAAATAACTATTTATTAAATATTATTTATATTTTTAAAAGAAAATAATCCACAGCCAACACAGTCTAATAAAACTTATTTTAATAAAGGTAATCTGTAGCTATTAACAATGAAATAATTTTAAATGAGTGAACTGATCAAAAGTAACTGATAGGTAGAGCAAATTATTTAAAAAGTTACCTAGACTAAAGCCCTTTATCAAAGTACATTTCAGCAGCTCAGAAGAACAGAACTAACATGAGTCAGCTATATCATATTTGGGAAAAATATACACAGTCTTATATCCTAAAAGTTCACGTAATTCCAAATTTTCTTAACCCACTGCCACAGTATCAGAATCTAACCATATAAGTAAGAGAGATGACAAGTCAAATATCTTGCTTAAAAAGTGAACAAAGTTTGAGTTTAGCACCATAATTAACATGCTAGACAATAATAAAAGTCAGACCCTATACAATTTAACCAAAGTTATGTGGAAAATTTGAAAACTGTAAAAGGCAGCTCACATTTATGAAGGATGTCCCTCATTACTGATTTCCACTAGAATATAACAGGGCTAAATTTAGGTATGCAAAATAATAAAAATTTTATGTTAATATATAAAAAACAATATATATATATTTATTTTAAAACAAATAATATTTACAATCATGATATAAGCTCTATATTCACAATATAAGCAATTTTAGTCACAATGATTGTAATTATCATTATATAATTAGTTACCTATTATTTTCTCTTTTTTTAGTCTTAATAATCAGTGTACCAAATCCTTTCTTGGAAAGATATGAATCACAGCTACTAACTTCAGAATGTAGTTATTATATCAAGCTTAAATTACAGTTTCATTTATTTTAATATTTACATATTTAATATTGTGATTGCTGATTCTGGTAATACAGCTGTTTCAGGCTGACTATAAAATATGCTGAAAAAATCCAAATGCTTTCTACTGCATAGTTTAGATCCATAACTACAATTTATTAACATTATACTAAAATAAAATGAAGGAGAATGAAATTTATACCTTTGCAGGTGTATGTATCCAGATGGCTGGGTTGAATAAAATGTGATCACAAAGCTGCTTTAGCAAAGGTGCTCCATGAGATAAACCATCAAGGTATTTTGCAAAGGATAAAAATTGCTCCAGGACAGCTCTAGTTATATGAACTCTTGATGACTAAAGAAAAAAAAAGATTTTCAAGCTAAAAATATCCAGAATATCAAATTTTAAGATTGCTGACTTACAATAAGTACGTATGAATTTTTCATATGCCATACCTAATAATTTAAATACAGAACTATATATTTCCTTTGCTCTCCAAAATTTAATTATATTCAGAAATGTAAAATTTTAAGATAATTTTCTGAATGACAGTTTGTTACCTGAAGCCCTTCCCAGAACAACTGCAGATAAGTAACTCAGGTTAAATAATGCCACTCTCAAAGCAAACTAAAGAAATAAAATAAGTTATGAATAAAAATGGTTTCGACCCATTTTTGTATAAATTGACTAAAGAAGAGATCTCAAAGGAAATTACAATAGAATAAAATTAATTATCATGATCACACACACACACACACAAGATACTGGGAAAGAGAAGTGCTTTCACGAGATCCAAACCAACGGGCAAATAAATTGACTCCACCATTCCACTGAATCCTTTCTTTATAAAGTCACAAATGAGTTGCACATGGACAAATGCCATGCATCTTACTCAGCATAAACCTTTCAACCTAGCCATGGTATATGAAAAGCAAATCTTACTTTCCTGGAAATACTGTCCCTTTGGCTTTCATGACCCTCAGATTACTCCCCAGTGCCCTTTGCTTAAAAGATGGGAACAGCTGAAACTTACTTATTTGGCTTCTCTTTTCCATAAAATCATTCTCTCTAGATGATACCTTATGCTTTCACAGCTTCATAGAACAATACCTCTATGCTAAACCTCCCATCAAGATTTTCAACTGCCATCACCAATACATAACCTACTACCAACGTTATTTAGATAAATGACAGACCTTCCAAAATTCAAACCAAACCTTAAAGCCGCACTGTACAATACAGAAGCCACTAGTCATGTGTAGCTACTAAGCCCTTGAAATGTGGCTAGTCCTAGGTGATAAATGTTATAAATATGTATAGACTGGATTTTGAAGATTTAGAATAAAAAATAATGCAAAATATCTTTTATAATTTTTAATTGAGTATATGTTGAAGTGATAAAATTTAGGATGTACAAGGTTAAATAATATACATTATTAAAATTAATTTCATTGGCTATGTTTTACTAGAAATTTTTAAATAACAAACTGAGGGTTGCTGGAGTGGTGGGGGGTGGGAGGGATGGGGTGGCTGGGTGATAGACATTGGGGAGAGTATGTGCTACGGTGAGCACTGTGAATTGTGTAAGACTGTTTAATCACAAACCTGTACCTCTGAAACAAATAATACATTATATGTTAAAAAAGAAGATAGTAGGAAGGGAAAAATGAAGGGGGGAATCGGAGGGGGAGATGAACCATGAGAGATGATGGACTCCAAGAAACAAACTGAGGGTTCTAGAGGGCAGAGGGTGGCGGGATGGGTTAGCCTGGTGATGGGTATTAAAGAGGGCACGTATTGAATGGAGCACTAGGTGTTATATGCAAACAGTGAATTATGGAACACTACATCAAAAACTAATGATGTATTGTATGGTGATTAACATAATAAAATTTAAAAAATTACATATGAGGCTTGCATTATATTTTGACTGGAAAATGCCACCTTAAGAGTATAATTTCAGATGAAAATATTATAGAGGAAATGCTGTTCTTTAAAAGCCAATAATTCTAATTCAAATGTCAAAAATATATCTTACTATACAAATCCTTTTTTCCTCATCTAGTGATCCTTTTTGATCCTCCCTAGGATAAAGAACCATCTACCACTCAACCCCAGAGCACAGGTCACATCACACCTTTCTCTCCATTATCCACTGACTGAAGTCCAAGTATCATTATGGGATAGTTTAGGTCTAAAGGGACTAAACTGTCTTAGCAATTTTACTTCCCATATGGTTTACTTAACAAGGGCAGCTCAATAAATTTGACATAAGCATGCGTGCATTTCACACTTCTACACAAGAGGCCACAAACTCATATGATTACAATATTCAAACAGTTAACAATGTATGCATTTAGGGTAGGAGACAATAATGAGTAGTGAGAACTGCCCAAGGTACCTAAAGGAAGTAAAATTCATTACTAGAAAACTTTTCATTGAGCCAAACAAAATATTTCTTTGGGTCAATTTTGCCTACACAACATGAGCTTGCTTCATCTGCTTTCTCTACCAGGCTCCCTCAACTTGTAAAACGCTTGCATCCATTTCCTTTACTTAAAGGCAGATTCAGTACTTTTCATTTAGTCATACATAGGGTACTTAATATTCACCAGGGACTCTCCTTGGAACTGTGGAAAGAACAGTTAACAAAACTGAAGAAGCCTTGCCCTCACAGAACTTAAATTCTAAGGGAGGAGAAGACAGGGACATATAGTAACATAAAAAAAAATATGTAACAAGTTAGATGTCAGTAAGTGCATGAAAAAACACAGAGGATAGCAAATTTATGGAAAAGTGATTAACAAGAGGTTTTACTGAGAAGGGAGCAATCAGTTTGAAGTATGATAAGGCTCCAATGATTTTTTATTACTACGCTTATGTTTGACAAAACACCAGTGGTGAGTAGATAAGCAATAGTCCTACAAAATTCAAATCAAGCCTAGGAGCAGAACTTTAGATGAAAATTTTATAAGAAGATATAAAAATGATCCTAACAAGTAGCTGAATTATTAAAGGGGGGGAAGGTGGAAGACAAAAGCAAATAAATCTTTAAGAAAAGAGAAAAATCAAAGTTTGAGCACTCACGTTAAAGGAACTTTAATGAAAAGAATACAATACTTCTAAATTCTAGAACATTTTACTCATAGATAGGTGAATAAAATTAAAACAAGATCAATGGTTATATAAAGCTTTAGCCCTTCCTTTACTAGCTATAATTTCACATAGTTTATTATTATAATAATAATATAATATATTTAACATATAATAATAGAGAATAGAGAATTTCACATAGCTTATAATTATTATAAATATATTTTTATTCAGTAATAATGATTTCAGGAACATTAGAAGAGTCAGATCCTGTTCCTAGATAAACATTTTCAGAGATCAGATTTTATCCTATAAAATCATCATGTGCTGGGCGTCTGGGTGGCTCAGTTGGTTAGGCATCTGCCTTAGGCTCAGGTCATGATCCCAGAGTCCTGGGAGCCCTGGATCGGGCTCCCTGCTCAGCGGGGAGCCTGCTTCTCCCTCTCCCTCTGCCTGCCACTCCCCCTGCTTGTGCTCTCTGTCAAATAAATAAATAAATCTTTAAAAAATAAAAATAAAAAAATTAAATTGTCATGTGTTTATAAAGAATACTAAAGAAATATAAAATCAGATTGGCCATTATGAACATACTCATTTGAGGAAGTAATTCATATTTTGAAAACAAGTTTTTAACTTGCTCTGTTATAAAAAGATATGCTGGAAGCATCACATGAGGCCTTCCTTCCACATTACTAAAAAAAAAAAGTGTCAGTTTTTTTTTATAGCAATTAAGCTCTTGGGTGGTAGGTTTTATTCTAAAGTTGATCTTTAGGAAATATCTTTCTAAACTTGTGGTTTTTTATTGGCCTACTCAAAAATCCTATCAGGCAGAAAATGAAAGTTCCCTTCAATAGCATGTTACCTTTACCACTAAGTAGTATTTCTTCCTTCTGCCTTGCATTACTGTTTATTATTCATATATCTTTCTTTCCTGTAATAAAAGAAGATACTATCTTATTCATCTTTTTTTTCTGTCTCGTACCTGCCATAATCCTCAGCAGATGTTTAACTGAATTCATGTCAAATTCAAGAACAGAGTAAGAATAGAACAGATAAGACAAAACACAGATTAAGAGAAGATAAAAGAAGATACCCAACTCTGTTTCAATGTGTTTAGTTTGAATGATTACTTTAAAATATTTTTTATTTTTATATTTGCTTTCATTTCTCAAGTAAAGCGATTTTCAAAACAGTTATACTTGTATAATTGATAGTTACAAATCTGTAAAATGCATGCTCTGAAATTTAAACTATATGACATTACTTTTGGGTAACGACTGAAGACATAATCTGTACGATGAGTGCTATATGAATTGTGATGGAACATATCTGGAAATAGAATTTCAGAAGCTAGGAAAAAAACAATTGTAACATCCACTCCAGAAGTAACTAAATCAAATAGGAGCAATGGATGTTATAGGGAAAAGTTGCTATTCAGTAAAAAGAGGTCTTTCTCACATTTAGAGCAGCCCACAATGGAATGGATCACCAGAAATGTTCATTTTTATTGCAGAAACCATTCTCTCTCTATAGAACATACATTATATTATCAAGTAAATTGTGGGAAATTATCTTAATTAGTAGAGGTACATCATAAATCCTCAACATCCATTTTACTCCTTCCAGGACACCAAAATTGAACTCTAAAAGCCTAATCCAATATGAATCACTTATGTGTTGCTGTTGTGTGGGGCAGACAGGTGGACAGTGATTCATCAAAATTTTCATGGCAGCAAATAATTCAAAGAAGGCCAAGACCTAACCTGAGCAATCAAATTGGAGGGAAGGATGTTGTTCAGTAATTGGGAGAAAGAAGCTCTTCTGTCTGCCCCCCACCTGGATGCCTGGATGTAAAAGCCTATAGCACTAAGTCAACCTGGCAACCTTCTTAGGACCACAAAGGATAGTAGCTATAGTGGCAAATAAAATCATGAGTCTAGGAGGCAGAGTCTAGAGGCAGAGCAGACATACAGAAAAACTCTGGGTCCTTGATGACATAATTGAGACTCAGACAACCAAATCCTAAAGCCCACATTAATGAATATGTTTTACTGGCCATACTGCTCTACTCCCCAACTTTCCCCATCCTATTTCCGTGCTTGGGAGGCTCCCCTAGCTATTGGCTTCCTTTGGGTTTGACTAGTTACACACATCAGCAGGAAATTAAAGGACAGGAAGAAAATGAAGTTGGGGGGACCCTGGCTTCACCCTTCAGGCCAATACAATATATTTTTTTACTGAAGACCATACTCTGGTCAGGTACAATTTCTCCTAGAACTACAGTAACTTTCTTTTTGAGTTATGATAAATGCTCACTCTTCTCACCTCTGCAAACCTTGCTGATTTCCCTTAACAATGCTCACAACTTTTTAAAGAGCCTTGCATTAAACTCTTTTCAATAACCAAGTTTGAGTGTGCTGTATGTTTCCCACCAGGACTATGACTGATAAGCCACCTGTCACTAGATTTCCAGTTACATTAGCAAGCATATTTCCTAAATGTTTAAGCTACTTTGAATCAATTTTTTTAAATTAACAACAACCAAAAATATTGAATACATCAGACAACCTCTAAGTTTCCTTCAAACTCATATTTTGGCAAAACAAAACAAAACAAAGTACCTCAAAAGTTGTTCATGAGATAGTCTAAATGTGATGAATAAGAAAGCCTCTTAACATTAGACTACCTTCCTTGATAACTAAGTTATACCTTCTCAGACAAGGAGATAAAGCTAAGTGACAGTTAACCATTAGCTTATTATTTGTTGATGATAAAATAAAAATGGAACCTTTATTATCTATACTATTTACCCAGCAATTGATGTTTAAAAATAAAACTGTGAATATTCATCTGGGAAGGTGAAAAACATATTCTTTGAGGTAATCAGACAAGCATGCAAATGCTTTTCACTTATTCAATTGAATCCAACAAATATTTATTAAGGCAGGCACTCTTTCTTTAGGTGCTGAAGACACAGCAATAAGGTGAGAATAAAAAAGATACTGTCCCTGCATTCATGAAGCTGAAGCTTACATTCCAGTGAAAAAAGGCAAAAAATAAACAAGTAAAAAAGAAGTCAGAATCGTGTTGTAAAAAATTAGCAGAGTAGGGAGATAGTTAGTGATGGTTATGGAAGAAGGGGTACTATTCTATT